>NC_068938.1:190342613-190367308 GCF_016801865.2 Culex pipiens pallens | reverse complement strand
CTTTTAACTTAAAGTCACGTAACGTGCTATAAGTCATACTACGGTGGATAACTATTGCAACTCCACCGCCATTTCGATTCATTCTGTTATTGGTTATAACTTTATAATCTGGATCACTTTTCAAATAAGTGCCAGTTTTTAAAAATGTTTCGGTTATAACAGCAACATGCACGTTATGAACTCGTAAAAAGTTGAAAAATTCATTTTCTTTCGCTTTTAAAGAGCGAGCATTAAAATTCATAATATTGATGGAATTACTTAGATCCATGATTAAACTTCAGGGTAAGAACAACATCATTCGCAAATTTTAATCCAATCTGGATAGCTTCCATCATGGATGTAGCATTACTCATTGTTTGAATCAAACCAAACAGTGAGTTTTGCAAAAAAGTCATTTTTTCAAACGTAACATCGCCGAGATCAGAAGATCCCAAAGCGTTGCCAGCAGAAAAATTTTCAAATGAAATTTGAGGTACCTGCCCAATTTGAAAATTGGTAGGGGTAATTCTCTACCAACTCACACGAAATCGGGAAAAGTTGCCCCGACCCCTCTTCGATTTGCGTGAAACTTTGTCCTAAGGGGTAACTTTTGTCCCTGATCACGAAACCGAGGTACGTTTTTTGATATCTCGTGACGGAGGGGCGGTACGACCCCTTCCATTTTTGAACATGCGAAAAAAGAGGTGTTTTTCAACTATTTGCAGCCTGAAACGGTGATGAGATAGAAATTTGGTGTCAAAGGGACTTTTATGTAAAATTAGACGCCCGATTTGATGGCGTACTCAGAATTCCGAAAAAACGTATTTTTCATCGAAAAAAACACTAAAAAAGTTTTAAAAATTCTCCCATTTTCCGTTACTCGACTGTAAAAAATTTTGGAACATGGCATTTTATGGGAAATTTAATGTACTTTTCGAATCTACATTGTCCCAGAAGGGTCATTTTTTCATTTAGAACAAAAATTTTCATTTTAAAATTTCGTGTTTTTTCTAACTTTGCAGGGTTATTTTTTAGAGTGTAACAATATTCTACAAAGTTGTAGAGCAGACAATTACAAAAATTTGAATATATAGACATAAGGGGTTTGCTTATAAACATCACGAGTTATCGCGATTTTACGAAAAAAAGTTTTGAAAAAGTTACTTTTCGCGTTTCTCTTTGTTTCGTCGTCCGTGTCTGTCGCGGGTGACCATGAATGGCCATGATCGATGACGACCAACTTTTTCAAAACTTTTTTTCGTAAAATCGCGATAACTCGTGATGTTTATAAGCAAACCCCTTATGTCTATATATTAAAATTTTTGTAATTGTCTGCTCTACAACTTTGTGGAACATTGTTACACTCTAAAAAATAACCCGGCAAAGTTAGAAAAAACACGAAATTTTAAAATGAAAAATTTTGTTCTAAACAAAATAATGACCCTTCTGGGACAATGAAGATTCGAAAAGTACATTAAATTTCCCATAAAATGACATGTTCCAAAAATTTTTACAGTCGAGTAACGGAAAATGGGAGAATTTTTAAAACTTTTTTAGTGTTTTTTTCGATGAAAAAAACGTTTTTTCGGAATTTTGAGTACGCTATCAAATTGGGCGTCTAATTTTACACAAAAGTCCCTTTGACACCAAATTTCTATCTCATCACCGTTTCAGGCTGCAAATTATTGAAAAACACCTCTTTTTTCACATGTTCAAAAATGGAAGGGGTCGTACCGCCCCTCCGTCACGAGATATCAAAAAACGGACCTCAGATTCGTGATCAGGGACAAAAGTTACCCCTTAGGACAAAGTTTCACGCAAATCGAAGAGGGGTCGGGGCAACTGCTGTGTGAGTTGGCGGAGAATTACCCGTAGAGGATTTAAAATTCGTGGATGAACCCGAACCCGAAACGACGTTGGCATAAGAAATACCATTGCTGTTACCTAACTTTTCCACGGTAGGGGTATTGTTCGAGTGAGACAGCACGAACGTTTGATTTAAAGATGCAGGTAAAACCTGACTTTGAGAAAATTTCGGTTTGGATTTCGGCTGATGCTTAGCACGAGAATCCAAAACCTTTTTTCTGATGGGGCAATCCCAGAAATTTGATTTGTGATTTCCACCACAATTTGCACATTTAAATTGGGTGACTTCTTTCACGGGACAATTGTCCTTGTCGTGAGAAGAATCCCCGCAAACCATGCATTTTGGAACCATGGCGCAATGATCAGTACCGTGACCGAATGCCTGGCAACGCCGGCACTGGGTCAGATTCTGGCCATTACCGCCATGTTTCTTAAAATGCTCCCACTTTACCCGTACATGGAACAAAAACTGAACTTTGTCCAAAAGTTTCAAATTGTTGATTTCATTTCTATTGAAATGAATCAGATAAAATTGTGAAGTCAAACCAAAGCGAGAAATATTCCCGTTTGATTTTTTCTTCATTGGTATTACTTGGGATGGGGCAAAGCCAAGCAACACCTTAAGTTCGTTTTTGATCTCATCCACCGACAAGTCGTTGGAGAGACCTTTCAGGACCGCCTTGAATGGACGACCATTCTTGGTCTCATACGTGTAGAAATTGTGTTTGTGGTTTTTCAAATAACCAACAAAAGTTTGGTGATCTTGTAAAGATTCCGTCAACAAGCGACATTCTCCTCTTCGACCAAGCTGAAACGAAACCTTCAAATTGCAAGTTTCCTTGCAATTCTTCAGTTGCGTTCGAAAGCTGGCCAAATCGGAGACTCCGAACAATCTCTGGTCAAATTCCACCCAGAGGGTGTATCTCATTTGACATAACGCCGTTTTCCATAACGGTTATAATCATTAGGCTTAATGACCATTTGGTATAATGGTCATTTATTTATTTATTTATTTCATCTTCGGCACTCGCCGCACAGACTACAACTTATGTCGTATTTTTAATCCTAGTTTTAAATACACATTTTGACATTCCAAACACAAACACATCTGCTACATCATTAAACACTCGACAGCAAGCACTAAGGGGACTATCACGGAAAGGGGATCGATCGCCAAACCAGCGACCGAATTTTGCTGGGTTGGTTTTGCTGATATCAGCGAAATTTTTCTCTAAACCAGCGAAATTTTTCGCTGAAAAAGGTGGCTGCGCGAAATCAAATCCAGCAACTTGGTTTCGCTGGTTTGTTATTTCCGAAACGGTTTCTTTTCCAGCGAAAGTTTTCGCTGGTTTGATACACATCCTTCCGACAGCCGTCATAAATGTTTGTTATTGTTCACGTTTGGAAGCGATTTGTGGCAATCGAATTGCTTTAGGGGTTTTTTCAAAACAAAAAAGCATGAAAAAGTTCTGCATCAAGTGTTCAGCATTAAAATACATACTCAACAGGTGATGGTTCTTTTCAATGAAAAGAAGCACGTTTCCATAAAGTTCTCGCAGCAGAAAAATACGGTGCAGTGAAGCTGGAGATGTATTTGTACTGCTGCATAGATGAGTGCACAAATTGTCGCAGGTGGCAGCAAGAATCGTAGGCGAGGAACTTGACCATGGCCGCGGAACAGTTTGTGCTGTGGCAAGTAAGTAAAACCTGGCTGGACTTTCTTTTAATTCTGCTTCCGTTACTGCGAAATCTTTACACAATTCCCAATTAATCTCTGGTTCTCAAATCCTCTGGTTTATTTTGGCATAGGCTTCTGCCGCCAAAACAAAAAAAAACAAACGTCGGTGATAAAAAACGCTGATCCAGTGCAAAAAAACACTGGTCCAGTGGAAACATTCGCTGAACCAGCGGATTTTTCGCCGAAACCAGTAGAATAATCTCCTGGTTGATTTTGGTACGAGCTGCTGCCGCCGGAAAAAAAAACCCGGACGTCAGCGATAAAAAACGCTGATCCAGCGTAAAAGAACACCAGTTCAGTGAAAAAATCCGCTGGACCAGCGAATTGTTTCCCAAAACCAGCACAATAATCTACTGGTTGATTTTGGTACGAGCTGCTGCCGCCGGAAAAAAAACCCGGACGTCAGCGATAGAAAACGCTGATCCAGCGTAAAAGAACACTGGTCCAGTGAAGAAATCCGCTGGACCAGCGAATTGTTTCCCAAAATTAGTACAATAATCTCCTGGTTGATTTTGGTGCCCTGCCGCTTCTTCCAAACCAGCGAGAAAATTTTCTGAATCTAGCAAAACTGATCCCCCAAACAGCGAAATTTTTCACCAAACCAGTGTTTTTTTTCACTGGTTTGGTAGAATTTCATCGGTTTTCAAACCAGCGAAAAAAATTAGCGATTCTAGGTAATTTTTGTGCAGGCTGAGAAATTAGCGACATTTTTCGCTAGTTTTAGCGAACTTTATCGCGATTTGGCGATGGATCCCCTTTCCGTGAGGGTAAAGTACAGTGCACGACAATAGGGAATAGTTTTTGCTAGATTTAAGATCTAAACCCCCCTTAGTATTAATTTGAGCTCATTTACAACCACAAATAAAACCCCGGGTCTTTTTCGGATTTTGCGTTGCAAAAACGAGGATTAATTCTGCACGCGTTTAACTTAAATATACCTTCTTTCGTTTCGTAATGAACTTTGTTTTTCTTAATAAATTTTGGATTAGAATGCACTCTAACTAATGCGTTCGTTTGTTTTAAAGACTGAGATGAAAGAGTTCGTAAATGTTGTTGACCTTGAGTAAATTTTTGGGATCTTTTGGTTCGACTTTTCGGTTTAGTTTACACTAAAACTCGCCTTGAGATCAAGAGCTTCAGGTCGGGCTTCCCTGATTAAAATCCACAAACAACCTCCAACTTTTGGAGTGGCGCTAAAGTTGTTTGCAGGCTAAGCATAAAAAGGTGTTTCAAATCAATTGGATCGTCCAGGGATTGCGCAATGTAACGCTCCTGGTACGTTGTAAAAAGGATACGCGTTACAACCCTATCATCCGACATATCAAACTTCATGAAGGATGGGTAAGCGAACAACGGCATGACCGTAGATTGACATATCTTTCAATTTCATGAAGTTTGATATGTCGGATGATAGGGTTTATCTCATATTCCGGAAGTGTCCCCAAGGCGCCACCGGTAACCGGTTCCAGATTGGCCAAGATGGCTCAGCGATTAACGGCATTATCAAAGATGGACATATCTTTCAATTTCATGAAGTTTGATATGCAACATGATGGGTTTTCAACAAAAAAATCAAATTTACCGTTCATCGGGTACCCGGGAACCGGTTCCAGGTTACCCAGAAGTGGCCACTAACACTCCAGAGTGGTTCTGGCAATCGTGTATTGTGTTTTTAGTAAGTTTTAAGTCCATACCGGGACTGGCAACACCAGCCAGCAACAGTCAACTGTTCGGAGCTCCTCAAACTTTTCGATTTTTTCGCCGTAATTTACCGTGTTTACCCGCGAGTTTGCTGCTCCAGCATGCCAAGGGCCGGCCGTGGCCGTGGCAGTTCGAGTGCGGCCTCGAAAAACCCGCGAAGTTCATCTACCGGCAGAGTGCAGAAAGGTAAACACACCAACGCCGCATCGACCGCCATCGCGCACGGGAGCGTGCCCAGTGACGTCACCGATCCATCGTTTTTACACGTGTCATACCGTCCACGTGAGTCCCCAGTACGGACGAGACAATCGACCCGGGCATCCGGAAGCACTTCCGGCCAGCAGCAGCAGCAGCAGCAGTCCACCAGCACTACGACAACAACCACTTCCAACGTTCCCACCAGCAACGAATTTGAGATGCTGAGTGGAGAAGAAAACAACACCGCCAGTGACAGCAGCAGTGCTAGCGACGACGATGACGATGATGAACTTGCGCGCAAGCAAGGAAAGCAGAAAAAGTGTAACTCTCCGAAGGAACGACGTCCACCTCCAATTTTTGTTTTGGATACGTTGGCTGACGATGTTGACGAGTTGCTTGAGGGACTCCAATATTGTCTCAAAATCAGCAAAACTTCTGTGCAAGTGATTACCCACAAGAAGCTGCATTTCGACTTGGTGGTGAAGAAGTTGAAGTTGCGAAACTTCAAATTCTTCACATTTGATCCTGCAGAGAAGGTCCCAGTGAAGATCGTCCTTCAGGGATATCCGGACCGCCCGATCTCCGACCTGGAAGAACACCTGACGGGCGTCAAGGTAAAGCCTCGAGAGATAAAGGTGCTCTCAAAATCGACTACGGTAACAGGTACGTACACCTTGTACCTCCTTTACTTCGATCGCGGGTCCGTCAAAATCCAGGACCTACGGCGGATCAAAGCACTGGACGGCTTCTTTGTTACGTGGCGATTCTATACGAAGAATCCGGCCGACGCAGCTCAATGCCACCGCTGTCAGAAATTCGGACACGGTTCCAGAAATTGCAATCTTCCACCCCGGTGCGTAAAGTGCGGTGAGACCCACTTCACCGAAAGGTGCAATCTTCCGCGGAAAGACCAGCTGGGGGAAAACGCCCAGCAGCACAAAGCGCGCGTCAAGTGTGCGAACTGTGGTGGAAACCACACGGCGAATTTCCGTGGCTGTGCCGCGCGGAAAAAGTACATCGAGGAGCAGGACAAGAAGAAGAAAGCGCCAGCGTCCCGCCAACCTCCAAAGACATCGAGCTCGAACGCTGCAGCAGCTGGCGGCGGAGCGGTTCCATCGACCAACCCAGCGTTCCCTCCCGGTTTGGGAGGTTCGTACGCTAGAGTAGCCGCTTCTGGGAGCGGTACTTCACCGGGACAAGCAGACGTCACCGGAGATGACCTCTTCACGCTTCCCGAGTTTTTCGCTCTTGCTGGAGAGATGCTCACGCGCTTCCGTGCCTGCCGGAACAAGGCAGAACAATTCCAAGCTCTCAGTGAGCTGATGATGAAGTACATCTACAACGGATAAGCTGCCTTGTGCAGCGAAGTTTTTCGACGTCAATGGACAAAACATACTGTGATTTAGTTTTAAGCTTTTCTATTTCTATCCTTTTCCTTAGTAAATCTAGAAGGTTTTTTTTTAATTTTTCCTTCTCTTGCCAAATTTATTGTTAGAATATCCAATTACATCAAAATGAATTATAGTTCAAATCATAGTTGAAAGGAACTCCAAAACTCTATTAGGTTATAAGAATTACGAAATTGTGAATTGATTATTTACTAATAAAAACTAATTGAATTGAATTGTAAGTTTTAAGTATCAATTTCAACTATCATGAGAGTATTGGTATCACATATACGTAAAAAACAGTAAAATATGAACTTTTCGGATGTTCCGGATTTCCGGAACCGGTAGGTCACCTGGCCCTGATATTAATATGTGTGGTCAAAGTACAGGTATATACCTGTCGAATGCAACCCGGAGCATCCTGATTAGTTGAAATTTGCCGGAGATACAGGTCGTCAAAGTTGGGGTTTCAAAAAGGCCTTTTTTCGGTTGTAGCCGATTCCCGGTGGCCACAGTGACCAAATCCGGTTTTCCAGGTCGGTTTCGGAAAGGGGACGTTCTATGCTTTCATTTGTGATCAAAAGAACCGGAATCGGTAAATACTGGATATTTGACGATTTTTTAAAGTTTGGGGTCGAAAAGGACCCCAATACCTTTAAAGTAACTTTTGTTATGGATGCTCCCCTAGAGGTCGTCCGAGGTTTATTTGTTTTGTCAGAAAATTTCAAGGCTCTAGCATGTATATAGCAAAAGTTATTGCAAATTTAATTTTCAAAAAGGCCGAAAAGGACCCCAATACCGTAGGAAGGTTAATTTAACTGAAAATTGGCAGTAACAAGTACGTTTTTGTTAAAATTTACGAAAGTAAAATCAACAATTTTAATTGTTAAAATGTCTGGGCACAGTCTCTCCGTGTAGGTGCTCAGTGTGCGAGCTGGTGTAGTGTCGCTTCCGGCCGATCCGTCGAATTTATCGCGAAAATCGTTGTCAGCCGGTACATCGCGGCGTGAAATTCCGTTGAGACTCTCCGGAACCAGCAGTGAACCGGTGGAAATTAAAAGCAGTGCTCGACGATCGCGAATCCGTCCTAATTCTCGCGAGTTTTTTGTGCCGATTTGCGGATCAAATCTAGCCACAACAAGAACAATAAAGTGCTTCCCGCGTGGCAAGTACAATACCGTCGTCGTCGTCGCCTTCGTTCTTTCGCACCGCGATTGTGTTGTGTGCTGGTATCGTCGTCGTCGTGAACGGGCTGGGTGTAGTGCTGCTTGGAAGTGTGGAAGAAATTTCGACACGCAGTGAGTCGGAGTGAAAAAAGTGTGCGGCAGAATAAAATCAACAAAAAGTTTTTGAAAATTTAAAAGAATTTTTTTTGTGCTAAACTGGAGTGAATTCACGACCCTTAGCCTTATTTTGTACTTTCCAAATATTATAAGAAAAACAAAGGTTTAGAAAAAAAACTTCATTCAATCTTATGCCTCGTGTCGTTTACGTTGTTTTGGCGGTTGTGTGGTAGTAGAATCAACTAATTGCATTGCTAGCAAAAATTCCTCATACTGGAAACATCAAAACTGTACAAAATTACGGCCATACGAGCGATTGTTCCTTTTGCCCCACCTTCCCCTACTTTTCTACGATTATTTTTTTCTTTCCTGCTGAATTGAAATTATTGTAAATTTTACTAAAAAACTTTTTGATAAAGTTAAGTTTTCGAGTTGTAAATCAAATATTTTGCATCTCTAAAAAAAATCTTTACTGTCATCTGGGGCGAATCGGGACTACAGTATGAATACACAGAAAAAAAATCGGGTAAATTTACATCATTAATGATGTACCAAAAGTGCACGTCATTAATGCGAATTTTCACCAACTTCATTGTAAATTTAAATGCCATCCGATGTGAATGTGCCGAATAGATACTTCTTTGTAAACGTGTAAATTTCCGATGAATTCGACGTAAATTTAACCCAAGCGAAATTTTTTTTTGCCCCGTTGAATCTAGAATCCGATGTAATTTTCAAATGCTTTTGTACCCGTGTGCAGTAAATTAAACCATTATTTTCTTTCTAATCAAACAAAGCATCTTGCTCACACTTCATGAAATTGAAAGATATGTCAATCTACGGTCATGCCGTTGTTCGCTGACCCATCCTGGTCAATCTGGAACCGGTTACCGATGGCCCCTTGGCGACACTTCCGGAATATGAGAGAAACCCTATTATCCGACATATCAAACTATTGTTCGTTGACCCATTGTGACCAATCTGGAACCGGTTACCGATGGCAGGGCTTGCGAAATTTCGACTTTTTTGGTGATAGCTGACAGAACACTCCAATCGACACTTCCGGAATATGAGATAAACCCTATCATCCGACATATCAAACTTCATGAAATTGAAAGATATGTCAATCTTCGGTCATGCCGTTGTTTGCTGAACCATTGTGGCCTATCTGGAACCGGTTACGGGGGCCCCCTTGGGAACACCTCCGGAATATGATAGAAACACTATCATTTTAAATATCAAACTTCATGAGATTGAAAGATATGTCAATCTAACGTCATGCCGTTGTTCGCTGATCCATTTAGGGTTTCTCTCATATTCCGGAAGTGTCCACAAGGCGCCACCGGTAACCGGTTCCAGATTGGCCAGGATGGGTCAACGAACAACTGCATGACCGTAGATTGTCATATCTTTCAATTTCATGAAGTTTGATGCGTCGGATGATAGGGTTTCTCTCATATTCCGAAAGTGTCCTCAAGGGGCCACCGGTAACCGGTTCCAGATTGGCCAGGATGGGTCAACGAACAACTGCATGACCGTAGATTGTCATATCTTTCAATTTCATGAAGTTTGATGCGTCAGATGGTAGGGTTTCTCTCATATTCCGAAAGTGTCCTCAAGGGGCCACTGGTAACCGGTTCCAGATTGGCCAGGATGGGTCAACGAACAACGGCATGACCGTAGATTGACAAAACTTTCAATTTCATGAAGTTGATACGTCGGATGATAGGGTTTCTCTCATATTCCGAAAGTGTCCTCAAGGGGCCACCGGTAACCGGTTCCAGATTGGCCAGAATGGATCAGCGAACAATGGCATGACCATAAATTGACATATCTTTCAATTTCATGAAGTTTGATATGTCGGATGATAGGGATTCTCTCATATTCCGGAAGTGTCCCCAAGGCGCCACCGGTAACCGGTTCCAGATTGGCCAGGATGGCTTAGCGACGGCATTATCAAAGATGGACATATCTTTCAATTTCATGCAACATGATGGGATTTCAACAAAAAAATCAAATTGGCCGTACATCGGGTACCCGGGAACCGGTTCCAGGTTACCCGGAAGTGGCCACTAACACTCCAGAGTGGTTTTGACAATCTTGTATTGTGTTTTTAGTAAGTTTTATGGATCAATTTCATCTATCATGAGAGTATTGGTATCATATATACGTGAAAATTAGTAAAATATGAACTTTTCGGATGTTCCGGATTTCCGGAACCGGTAGGTCACCTGGCCCTGATATTAATATTTGTGGTCAAAGTACAGGTATACACCTGTCGAATGCAACCCAGAGCATCCTGATTGGTTGAAATTTGCCGGAGATACAGGTCGTCAAAGTTGGGGTCTCAAAAAGGCCTTTTTTCGGTTGTAGCCGATTCCCGGTGGCCACAGTGACCAAATCCGGTTTTCCTGGTCGGTTTCGGAAAGGGGACGTTCTATGCTTTCATTTGTGACCAAAAGAACCGGAATCGGTCAAAAACTGGATTTTCGACGATTTTTTAAAGTTTGGGGTCGAAAAGGACCCCAATACCTTATGTGTGATTTTTTTTAATACCAAGGGAAGGTTAACCAAAATTCAGTAATAATTTAATAACCTGTTTGTTGAAAATGCTAAAGGCAAAAAGCTAACGATTTCCCGAACTCGAACGAACGTGCTCGACTGTTAGCTTTGGTTTTAGGAAGATCAAAAAATTTGTTGTTTGAATATAATTTATATTTGGTTGAATATTTAAAAGATAAACTTGGGTTTGTTTACGTCTGTCAATTGAAGTCAGGATTCGAACGAGAGCGGTCTATTTGTTTAGTTTGTGTTGTTAGAGGATGTGAAAAGTGAAAATTACACTATTTAGCTAATGTTGAAGTGGCAAGTCAAAGTGTTGCAACTGGGGAGGTGGAATTGGTGAGTAGGTTTGTTGATGATTTCTTTGCAGGTGATAAACTATGAAGAGCAAGAGGATGACCTTCGCCATGAGGACCTCTAATGCGAGTGAGTTGAACAAGTTATAAGAACGTTTGATGGAAAAAGAGGGCAATAGAAGGGAAATGCGGGCCGACTCTTCACGGATAGAGCAGCCCGGGCAAATTTAACAAAATGTTGGTTAATCCAAGTAAGTATGGGTTTATTTTTGCACAATAATTTATCTAATGTGATTCTTTTTAGAAAACTGAATCATTAAAAATCTTCGTGCTCACGACAGATAAAATCTTAATGAACATAAAAAATAGAGATGAAGTAAAATGAGCATGAGCATGCGCATGAGAGATCACCCATGGTTGCCCCTCCGTTGCTGAACAGAACCGTAATATCCGAGGGGGACGTCACTCCTGCGTTCACCGAGCGATAAAGCTCCCCTTTCAAACCTTTGCAGCGCTAACTTTTGCTTTTCCGCTTTAACTTGCTTTAACTCGCGTTAACCGCGATAACTCGCTTTTTGGTTTACCTTTTCTTGCGTTCACGCATCAAACTGCTCGATTTTTTTTTACAGCGAGAACTGTCAAGAGCAAATGACAGTTCTCGTTGTCAAATCATTCGAGCAGTTTGTTTTTCTCTCGAAACAAAACGTGAAGGAGAGATTAGCCGCCGGAACCGTTTCCTGCGCCTGCCACTGGTTCCTGTTCCAAGGACTTGATACGGCTCTACCGATAATTTTATCTTTCATCAATTTGGCGGTGGAAAAAGCGTTTTTCAAGTTGAGAATTTGGCTAAACAGTGACCAGAAGTGGGCCCCAAAATGCACGCCCAACAACGAAGAGCCGCGGGCCTTCTCCACGTGTACTTCCCGGGCATGAACCTTCCCTAACGCCGCTATCCTGAGCTGAAGCAGCTGACCAAACCGTGTAAGTTATACAACTACCCCGAAACAAGTGTTCTATAGTATTCAATTTTCCAGCTCAGAAACCCGTCTTGCCTTACACCCGTCTGCGACCGAATCCGTAACGACCATTCTCCTGCAGAACCTGGTCATTTGCAAGCAGAAGAGGCCTCCGGTGGAAAGTACGTTTCAACTTGCGGTGATTTTTGTAGTTTTGGCTTGAGTTTTGGAGCTTAACACGATAGACAGCGAGCTAGCAAAATCGATTCGGCTGCTGTTACCGGATGACTTGACCTCTGATCAGTCCGGCGCCGGAAAAAAATTGGGCCGGCGAACTACTACAGAACTGACTAGTGCCACGTGATACTGAACGATGCAGACGATTCCTTCATGACGTCCCGGGAGGCAAAGTGATCGTGAACAAACCAGACCAGCTCGGAGGACAACAACAGCAGCATCTGGTGCATCATAGAAGCTCCCATAATTCCAAGAACTGTTGCGGTTACGAAAGTTTGCGCAGAAGAAAATCACGGACAACACGCCGCCGCGCAACTAGAAGAAGTAGCATCGGTAGTGTGTGACCATCCGGGATAATGCGAGTGCAACGTAAACTTTTATTAAGATTGCGAAAAGTTATTCAATTGCAGCAGCGATTGTGAAATTATAATGTGATGCGTTTTGTTTTAATAAATAAATCTTCCGCTGAAGTGAACTAAACTCAGTTTTAAAAAATTCTTTTGTATATTTTAATTCCCTTTACTAAAGAAATGCAACGAGCCAGTAAGTGGCCGCGGTGGTTCAGGTGCGAAGGAATCGGGTGAACTCGTTCCGAGAAATCGAAGTTTTGTCTTGCTTGCGCCAGTCTTAATCGGTCATTTCGCTGCCCGGAATGGTCTGAGTGTGCGTGTGGTTGAGCGGTTCGGTCGACAGTTGTTTGGTTCGCGATTCAAAATTGTTTTTCGTGTGTAAAACAGCAAATGCCGGCCGGAAAAGTGGATAATCTGACGTGCTCAACCAGTAACATTACCGGATTGATGAAGTTTCTTCGAACTTTTCTCGAATGTGCGTGTTTTTTGTGAAAATAAATCGTCGATCTTCTCTTCAATGATGGCCACCGTTGACCAAAGCTGGACTCTGTCCCGTCGTCGTCTGTCTGTATTTGTGTGCCCGGTTAGAGAACGCGTCGCGGTAGTGTGCGTGTGTTGAAGGAGAAGGAGAGAGGGGAGAGAGGACGATCATCGTGCTGCTGCTGTGATGAGGCAAAACGGAACGAGTCGAAAAATTTTGACTGCCGGAAGCCGTGCTGTTTTTATGCTGATGCCAGGAGGAATTTCAGAGCAGCAAAGCCAACGATCAACGACTGGCCGCGGTGAGAAAGTTCCAATCAGATTCTCTTTGTACAATGAGTTTTTTTGTGTTTGTGAGTGTGAGTGAGAGTGAGAGCGAAACAGATATAGCGCAACTTGTCTAGATAACTTTTTGACCTACACACAGTGGGCCAAATTTTCCAGGTTATAATTTTTTTTTTATTTTGTTTGTTTTTGTTTTCTAGTTTTTCTTGCGTGGTATTGAGCAGAGTTGTTCTTTTATTAAATGATTTTTTTTTCTTTTAAAAAAAGATCGGGTATTTAAAAATAAAACTATATTGAAAACTAATGGAAAACTTTAAGTACTATCTGTATTTTGGTTGGTGTAGTCTAATATGTTTTAAACGCAACGTTAGGCAAAAATCTTCAATTGAAAATTTTTGGACTCTTAATAGTATTCAGATTAGTAAATTAAAATTAGCTTGCTTTTTGTATGATTGGCAGAGTGAGTGAATGAATGAAAGAGTATGTAAATACTAATAAACAAATTGGTTACAGCGTTTTACGGTGGCCTTGCGATCGATTTAAAGCAAATTTAGTCCGATAGAATCTGATAAGCAACGCGTTTACGTCGGGCCGGTTGTTTTTCCCATTCGTCGCCGAGTTTTATACATACCAGAGCCGTTTCTCTTGTGATTTTTCTAAAATTTGAAATAATGTTTTTTGTATGTCAAGCGTACGAGGAATAAATTTTATCAGTCGTTACCTTAAAACGCGTCAAAAACATTCTCTTAGTCTTAGCATTATAGTTCAGAAAGCACGATAACGAGTATTGCTTCCACGCGATTATTAAGTCTGTTTTTATAGCTCCGTAGATCATTTGCTATTTACAGATCATTAATCTTATAATTGTTTAGAATTTGAAATCTCGTCTATGATCCACTCGAACTGAATACATTACGCAGAATTTATGTATATTTGTGGTTTTATCTTTCCACAGCCGGCTGTCTAAGATTAAACCATTTTCATATAAATTGTTAGCAGATAAACGGGAATTGTCTCAACAGCAGCATCCGATTGCTTGCCTTGAGAATAATACATCACCCTATAAACAAAAAGTATTGATTCTTGGGTCACATCATCATCTTTTATGATGAATCCCGACCATTACCCTTCCCTACTAACAAAATCCCAAGTAGAAGTAGTTTTCCGGCACACGCGGGGGTGTGGATATCGTATAGAACCCACCCTTGGTAGCAGCCTGTGCTAACTAACATTCCCGTCCCAATCCCCCCGAGATCTACAAACTGACATGGCGGGCGCCGTTGGTGGCCAATGACTGTTACCTATCTACAGCAGCTCTAGTCTTGATGATCTTGATGTTTTATCTTTTCAGCGCATTCATGCATGCTGTTGATAAGGGAAACATCACTAGATCGTTGAAGCGTATGATCGCTTGTGTTGATAGGATATTACGGTCCTGTTCAGCAACGGAGAAGGACAACCATGGGTGGTCTCTCATGCTCATGCTCATGCTCATTTCGCTGCCCGGAATGGTCTCTTCGATGGGTGACTATGTGGCCAGTGACTAGAGAATCTCCAGCTTGGAAAACAGCACTTGTTGAACACATCCGGTATCACGGCCAGCCTTGTCCATCCTCCAACCTTCAGCTCAACCGCATTTTGATGATCTTGACCTCATGCGCCTCTTCCACCATTTCTTGATGGCCTGCGGCTGGCGGCGCCTTCGAAGACATCCCGTTCAGGTGAGCGATCACCGACCGACTTACGAAAACACTCAGCTGCTCGTACATGCCGTTAAACAGATGTAGACTTTGCCGCACAATCGCACGGCAGGAGGTTGCTCATGTCGCGGGAAAAGTCCAAATTACAAGCATAACTGGAGACCACTTGCCGCTTCGGGAATAGGTTGACTGCGGGCAATCGAGTGCATCATTGGATCGGCGATGTTCTTTATGTTCCCGGAATGTCCCACTCCTAGACGCACAAGCTTTTGTCGTCGAAGGTCGTCACGAAGCACCAGCTTTCGTCTACGATGGTGATCGGTCGGTGCCCAGATGGCGGTCGTAATTCTGAATGATTTCACCACTGCGGGTGTCCCACTGTAAGAGAACAAAATGAGAGGTTAGTTCAATCTACTCAGGCAAATGATCCGGGTAGAACTTGACGCAAAACTGAATCTTCCGGGAGCTAAAGCGTGACGCGACGTCGCCCTTTTCGGTGTCAAAGAGCTTGAGGTAGGGATCGTACTCGGCCACTACGAACTTACCGCCGCAATTTTTAATGCTCACGTTCCGCACGGCCGGCTGGTGGCTCGAGTAGGTTCTTAAGCAGATCTTGATCCGTGGTGCAGGACAGCAGAAGAAGGGCTAATTTGGGAAACCACCGGATGTCGGAAATGTCTTGGTGTAGCCGGTCCAGGTTGACGTAAGCCTTCGGAAGGAAGCACCAGTCGGGGGCATCACTTCTGTTCCCGACAACGTGCGGTGGACGCAGAAACGATGGACAATGATGATCGACGAGGTCTACGTACTTCTCCTCGATCGGCTTATCCTTAGTCACGCGGTTCCGGCGCAGCTTCTTGACCATCATCTCCTCGATCTCAGTCCGCTTGGTCCCATTCGGCCTCGACTCGACACAAGTTCCTCACATCGTACACGCCACCTGCTTCGTGGGGACTAACAGCAGAGCGGCAAAAAACTTCAACGATTTCGCCACCGAGTGGGCTCGATCCGTTCGCTCCAGAGTACACTTTTCCGAGCATAAACAAAAAAAAATCTCATAGATTGCCACGTTTTTTTTACGAAAACTGCAGGAACAGAATCAAAACAAAAAAAAAGAGTTGCCAAAAACTACTCGATTTGAGACGGCAAGGTTGCAAGATCGATTCGTTCAGTTCAAAAATCGAGCAGACGCTGACCGCTTTAACTCGCTTTAACGCGCGATAACTTGCGATAACTTGCTTTAGGGTGGCGTTATGTGAAAACTCGGCACGATGAGTAGCGTTAAGGATTTTCGAGCTCGTTTTTGTGCGTTTTAGTGTGTTATCGCGGAGTGACATTCCCCTCGGCTTACACCCCACGAGCGCCAGGAACCTGAAAACTTGTTAGTAGGATAGGGTGTTTGGTCAGGATTTATCATAGAAGATGATGATGCGACCCAAAATCATAGTGTTTGTTGAAAGGTGTTATATATTATTCTCAAGGCAAACAATCGAATGCTGCGGATGAGACATTTCCCGTTTATCGGTTGTTAAATTTTAAATGAAATGGTCTAGTCTCATCTAGTCTAGACAGCCGGCTGTGGAAAGATAGAACCAAAATCATTTGTAATTAAAACTGAAGGGTTAAACAGTGTAATTTTTAACTTGAGATGATTTCACGAGTTTTAAATGATTGATGTTTAGTGAGGTACTGATTAACTTTGCGAACGACGAGTTACGATGTTTATCGAGATGAAATGGTATGATAGGGTTTTGTTGTTGTTGCACGCCACGACGGACACGAAAAATCTTGCGACCCGACGGAAAGGGATCACAAATCGGACTTATAAAAAATAGAGATGAAGTAAAATATAAAAATATGTAAAATATATAAAAGAAGATAATTATTATCTTGAAAGTTTTGTTGCAATACGTCTGCTCAATAAACTAGTAAGTAAAACTTTAAATATTTTTTCAGGAATCGGAGTACGTTGAATAAATTGAATCAAATGCAATGATAGTTTGTTGCCAAAACTAATTGTTAAATTAATGCAAGCTTGGTAAGTAGCATTATTGATATTTCTTCTTTCCTCAATATAATTACATTTATTTACGTTTCTTTTTTCAGTTTATAGCCGAAATTAAGAATTTTGTATTAAATTACTAATACATTTCACATGTCTATTTGCAGCAAAAGGTTCACTTAGTGAAAATTCTGTGTCCAACCACAAGAAAAATAACTAAACCTGAGACTATTGTAGATGATGATGACTTATCGGAAGATTTCACAGTGAATGCAACACTTAATTTTATACAACATAATAAAAATATGAGCATGAGCATGCATGAGAGACCACCTATGGTTGTCCTTCTCCGATGCTGAACAGAACCGTAATATCCTTTCAGCACTACTGATCATAGGCTTCGACTATTAAGTGGTATGTCCCTTAGCAACAGCATGTATGAATGCGCTGAAAAGATAAAACACCATGATTGCCAAAACAAGATCAGTTGCGAATAGGTAACAGTCATTGGCCACCAACGGCGCCCGCCATGTCAGTTTGTAGATCTCGATTTTAAGGGACGGGAATGTTAGTTAGCGCAGGTTGCTACTAGGTTAATTTTATACAACATAATAAAAATATAAGCTTAAAGCTTGGTGAAAATTTTACTCGGTTTCTATTTTTAAGGAATTCACGAGAAATTAAACATCTTTTGTAAATATGTTTAGCAAAATTTGTAATATGCTTTTTTATTATTCTTTAGTTTAATGCAACGTAATTTTATAAAACACAAGCCTTACCCGACAAACTTCGTTCTGCCTTTTTTTGTTTGTTGACGTTTTTTGCTTTTTAGCGTATTCAGCCTCCTGTGATCAAAATTTGATTTTACGTAACGTTCTCCATACAATTTGCCGATGCTCCGGAATCGGTTCCAGAGTGGCCAAAGTGTCAATTAGAAAGCGTATAAACCTTCCTTGGGCCTATACGAACCCAACGCAACAAAGAGCACCTCGATCGGACGCTCCGTATTGAACTGATTCGCGTTCGAACAAAACCGTCGAAATTTTTTATATACAGCAATTCCCCACGAAAACAGCATGATTCGAAAAAAAAGTTCTCCGATCGGGCTCAAAATTTTTCTGGGGGATCCTTGGCCGAAATAATTAGACCCGTATTTTTTTGTTTGGCCATTAGGGTGACCTACGCCGTGTTAGGGTGGTCCGAAAAATGGCAATTTTCGTCGATTTTCGCAAAAACCACTTTTTTCAAAAAATCATATCTCCGCGCCATTTCATCCGATTTTAGCTGTCCTAGACGCAAAAGAAAGGTGATTAGTTTGGCTATTTGGGAAAAATAGTAAGAAGTTTCGAAAATCTAGCTTAACATTTGAAAAGGTCATATGAAAACTTAAAATGCTGTTTTGAAGGTCTCGGGACCAAAGAGCTTATGTCTGAAAATATTTTTATCGGATTCCTCGGAAAATTTCACATAACATATTAAAAAATGGTGAAGTTATGTTTTCGATACTCTGAGATACGATTTTTTGAAAATAAAAACTGTGTTTTTCGACGCGCCACGCGCAAATATTGGAAAATGACGAAAACGGGGAAAAATCGACTTTTTTCCACTAAAACTGCGATAACTTTAAAATTTCAGCGATGACCTATAGATGTTATGGTACCAAAAGTTGCGTCTTTTAATTATGAAAATTTTAGTACCCTAACATGTATAGGTCATCGCTGAAATTTTAAAGTTATCGCAGTTTTAGTGAAAAAAGTCGACTTTTTCCCGTTTTCGTCATTTTCCAATATTTGCGCGTGGCGCGTCGAAAAACACAGTTTTTATATTCAAAAAATCGTATCTCAGAGTATCGAAAACATAACTTCACCATTTTTTAATATGTTATGTGAAATTTTCCGAGGAATCCGATAAAAATATTTTCAGACATAGGCTCTTTGGTCCCGAGACCTTCAAAACAGCATTTTAAGTTTTCATATGACCTTTTCAAATGTTAAGCTAGATTTTCGAAACTTCTTACTATTTTTCCCAAATAGCCAAACTAATCACCTTTCTTTTGCGTCTAGGACAGCTAAAATCGGATGAAATGGCGCGGAGATATGATTTTTTGAAAAAAGTAGTTTTTGCGAAAATCGATGAAAATTGCCATTTTTTGGACCACCCTAACACGGCGTAGGTCACCCTAATGGCCAAACAAAAAAATACGGGTCTAATTATTTCGGCCAAGGATCCCCCAGAAAAATTTTGAGCCCGATCGGAGAACTTTTTTTTCGAATCATGCTGTTTTCGTGGGGAATTGCTGTATAGATTAATCAAACTTTACAGGTTTTATAACAACAGTTAAAAAAAAGTTTTGTTTTGATGCTTTTTAACAGTAATTTAACAACTTCATGCAACAAAAAACTAATTAGTACAAAACGTTAATTTTTTAGGCAGATTAAATGCGAATATAAAAACATTCAGCATTAATTTGTGAGGCATTATTACAAAATGTACTGCAAATTCAATAAAATATTGCTAACAGCTGCTAGTTATTGACTACATGTACACATATTTTTCTTTATTCAAGTAAGACATTAGTAAAAATATAGCTAGAAATTCAGCCCAGCCTGTATCGTTAGATAATTAAATAAAAAATATATATATCAACACTTACATAAATTATGTGTTATGTCTAATTAAGAAATGTTTTGTTATAAACCACTAATAATTTGCTGCATGCAAAAATATTTCGGTTGATACAACGAAAAAAAATTGTTGAAAAATAGTTGAAAAATATTTCCCAGCCAGTTTTTAACAGAATATTCCCCAATATTTCAGCTGAAAACAAGAAATGTTTAGTTAACCCCTTCCCGCCCAGATCAAAATCGAGATTTTTTACGTATTTCACCATAACTCGTAACTGAATCGACCAAATTAAATTAAATTTTAATGGTTATAAGTTAACATTCTAAATAAACTAATGCATGTTGAATCAGGTTGAAAAACTGCATGGTTGCAGAGAAATTTAATTTTGAACTCAACAATTAGTGGTGCTCTAGAGCAACCATGGGCGTTAGAGGGTTAATTTTCTGAAAAAAATATTCTAGCAGTCGACAGCTAGAATTTTTTTCGGCCATTTAACTAAAAAAAAATGGCAATTCCAACTATTTTTTTAGTTAATTTTAGTAGCTGATGGTCAGCAATTTCGTGTTAACAAAATCAACAATCGATTGTTGAAAAAAGCTGTGTAAAAAATTAACCCATACTTTTAGTTAAATTAACCAAGATTTTCTTAGATTTTCCCCGGCCGGTCTCTCCGTGTAACAATCGAGTAAAATGTGATCAGCGGGGCCACGCGGTTGCTCTGCCGGAATGATAGTGATTTTAGCGTTTTGTTTCACTAGCTGTGATGAAATCAGTCTTTCTTTTATCACCGTGAATCGGAAAGCACGCCGCCGGATGAGTTCGTCGAGGTTTTTGTGTTTTAATAATATGGTAATTTCATTACAAACACGCTCGGCCAAGAGGTCTTAATACGGGTAGAAAATATTTATTTTTTAATGTTCTTACACTGAAATAAAAAAGAACCAATTGGAGTAACAACGCGTCGCGTCACTAGTTTCTTTTCTTGAGCTTGATTAAACACTTAACAAAAAAAAAACTTTCTGCTGGACACATTACTATGCGTTACAAAAATCTTGATGTTTTATTTAATATATAAAAAGCTAATCGGAATACACCTCAGAACAATCAATGCTTTTGATGTTTTGAGTTTAATTTTGTTATTTGTCATCTAATTCTCTTTCACCATGATTCAATCTTTCCACAGCCGGCTGTCTAAGAAAGAATCTAAAGCAAATTTTAAAAATCCATCAGCTAAATTAAAACAGTCTCTACAGCAGCATCCGATTGTTTGCCTTGAGAATAAAACGTTACACATCGGAACTCGTCGTTCGCTTCGTTAATCAGTACCTTACTAAACATCAATCATTTAAAACTCGTAAAAACATCTCAATTTAAAAGTTACACTGTTTAATATTTCATACTATAATTACAAATGATTTTGGTTCTTTCTTTCCACAGTCGGCTGTCTTAGATTAAACCATTTCATTTAAAATTTAACAACCAATAAACGGGAAATGTCTCATCCGCCGCATCCGATTGCTTGCCTTGAGAATAATATATAATACCTTTCAACAAACATTATGATTTTGGGTCGCATCATCATCTTCTATGATGAATCCTGACCAAACACCCTATCCTACTAACAAATTTTCAGGTTTCTGGCGCTCGTGGGGTGTAAGCACAGGGCAAACCAGCTGCCCTAGTAGCAACCTGCGCTAACTAACATTCCCGTCCCTTATAATCGAGATCTACAAACTGACATGACGAGCGCCGTTGGAGGCCACTGACTGTTACCTATTCGCAACTGATCTTGCTTTAGCAATCATGGTGTTTTATCTTTTCAGCGCATTCGTACATGCTGTTGATAAGGGAAACACCACTAAATCGTCGAAGCCTATAATCAGTAGTGCTGAAAGGATATTACGGTTCTGTTCAGCAACGGAGGGGCAACCATGGGTGGTCTCTCATGCTCATGCTCATGCTGATGCTTTTATTTTTATCAGTTTTAGGATTTTTCTCCGACGCTGGGTCTTTCGACTGCAGCGCCTCCATCTCTTGCAGCTCATTTGTTGGAGAATTTCCTCGAGCTTTTCTTTTTGTTCAATATTTACAGCAATTTCTTGTTTCATAGCTTTCTCACGTTCAATCTCCGCTTTCCGTCTTTGCTTTTCGTCAACAGCTGTGTCAACAACGAAATCTTTGAAAAGTTTTAATCGAGGTTTTAATAGCGAATCAATGTCTGCTGCTTTACCTTGCTCATAATCGGTTAGTTTTGCAGTCATATCCTGCAGTGCAGTGCAGTTATCATTGTCATCCTCTTTACAACTTTTCCTTGGCCAGTTCTAACGCGTCCCGGACGAGCTTGACACCGCCTCCGGTGGACATCTGCACCAACTGCAACCCGGCCAGCTTCAGGAAGGTCGACTTTGTGTGCGCCACACAGGTACAAGCCAACAGCGTGCAGCACCCCTTTCGGCGGATGAATTCCCAGGTTCTTGAACTTGTCCTTGAACGGCATCGGCAGCACGACGGTCCACCCGGGCAGACGGTAATAACAAAATTAATAATATTTCAATAACAAATCCTGTTAAAATAACAAAAAGTGTTATTATTTTATCCTGAACTTCAACTTCAAGAAGAAAAAATAATAACAGTTTCTGATAAAATAACAAGATTTGGTATTGAAGTGATCAATCAAAAAAAAATCAAACCATCCACATTAACGACCCCCGGGTCTTTTGTGGTCTCTATTGCAAGTTTCTGCTCGAACCTAGGAGTCCGAAGGCTTGAATGGGGAGAGCACCCAAACCTCTTTTTACTCCAAGGAACCTTCCACCCCAGTGTTTGAACTGACGACCTTTGGATTGCGAGTCCAACCGCCGCCAGCGATTCCACCGGAGTAGGCTTGGTTTGGTGTGTTGTTTGTACTTATGGCATGGAGACGACTCCTACACCTGGAATGACTTAACGGCCTAACAACCAAGGCCGGGACCGACATTTTACTTCCTCATCCGATGGAAGGTTGGAGCAGATGGGAATCGAACCCAGAATCATCATGATTAAGCACATCTACAATAGATAAAAAAAAAACTGTGATCTAGTTTAAGCTTTTTCTATTTCTATCCCCTTTCCTTTGCAATTTCAGTAAGTTTTTGCCTTTCTTACTAAAGAAAGGTATAGGTTTTACTTTAAGCCAGGACGTCATTTTCATCTTCGTAAATATGTCGATTCTGCATGAATTTTAAGCGGAAAAATCGTCAAAAAATCACACTGCATCTATTTTCGACGCTCTATCGATTCACCTTGACAGAACTCGTCTATCTCGAATCCTCGAATTTTGAGAAAATAAATTCCGTGGAGGTCGAGTGATGTTCGTATGTGGTAAAATTTTGCAAAAAATTGTGTCGCGCCGTTCTCAGCTCCCATAAATCCGATTTCGACTCTTCTGAATGCAGATGAAAGCTAGTGTGCTGAACCTGGGCGAGTTGCCGCGCAAATTTCGAAATATCCATCTGTTTTCGGATGCGGCCAGACTTTTCAACAAAATACACAGTTTTCAAATGAAAATATGGTAATTTTTTTTCATTTTCATATTTTTTATTTACCGTCAGTGGGGGTGACTATGGGTCAAAAAACGATACAACTCTCGTAATTTCTTAATAACAAAAACAATTTAAACAACATTGAAAATCTTTCAACGTAGATTTGTTCTTAGATAGTTTACTGACATTTTCCCAAAATATGGTGGATTTTGATGAACACTACCTTGAATGCCAATAGTTTGAAAATTGACCCAATCTCACCCCTTAGAGGGGGTGACATTAGGTCAAATGAAACTAAAATGATGCTCAAATACAACGATATGGTAAAAACAAGTCATCCAACAGCGTTTCTTGTTCGAGGGAATCGTATTGACATGCTACAATGTTTGAAGTGGAGATTTTCAAACATTTGGGTAGTTTTCGAGCAATTCTAACAAACGTATTAGAAAAATGATTTTTCGAGAGGTCATTTTTGGCCAAAAACGTACCTCAACTTTAGACAGCTGCCAAAATAACAGGATTTGTTCTAGGAACGAGATTTTTTCAGCGAAGTCATCTTAAGATGTCCCCTACACAACCCTTTTAACAGAATTCAGTTTCAATGAGAAGAACCTGAGAAATAGTAAAATCCGTAAAAAATCACTTTGACCCAATCTCACCCCCCAGACCCAATGTCACCCCCACTGACGGTATCTCAAAAATTGCATTTTTTGAGTTCTACAACCTCCCAAATTTTCATCCAGATCCATAATCTGGTTCTGGAGTTAGAGCCGTTTGATTAACCTACCAAAAGAATAAAAAATCCCTAAAAAAAGGTAAAAGCCCACCTGGTGACCTTCGCCAACATTTTTCATTTCTGATTTTATTCAAAATTTCTTGCTACATTCATAGTACAGACCATGAGTGAGCATCTGAAACAAATTCGACATCGATCGGCAATCCCGATCAATTTTTAGAACGATTTACTTTTTGCCTTTCTTACTAAAGAAAGGTATAGGTTTTACTTTAAGCCAGGACGTCATTTTCATCTTCGTAAATATGTCGATTCTGCATGAATTTTAAACGGAAAAATCGTCAAAAAATCACACTGCATCGATTTTCGACGCTTCGTCGCCAAGTCGACAAGTTGTCAAGTTGAGCTTCGAATACTGGCGCGAGAATGCTGGCGCATATATTTGCTGGCCTGACTTATACTCGTTTGTAGTAGCTTGTCTACCGATGTTTTCTACAACATGTAAGATATCGTAGCTTTTCGGTTTCTTTTGCCCTGTCCGTTTTTACATATCTGTCCAATGTTTATTTAAAAACTTTTGTGACATAGGACATTCATCCGGCTACAATCAATTTGTTTCCCGTGCGCTCCTAAAAACGCCTAAATGTAGACTTCATTTGTCGTAAGTTTATCTAACAGGGTTCATTGGATTCCAATAGGAGCTTTCCAAGCTTTCATCGTTTATATCGTTTTCAATGTTTTCAATGCTGGCGACGCCAATGGCTTTCTACCTAAGGTTCTCGCGATTGAGTGTGT
>NC_068938.1:190306890-190342513 GCF_016801865.2 Culex pipiens pallens | reverse complement strand
TTCATAGAATTAGTCTGACAAATTTTGTTAGGTAATTGGAAAGTGGATCTTTTAAAATTTGATAAAAAAATCATTTTGGTTTGGAACGCTCTTTCCTTTTTTATAATTTTGTATATTTAAATTGAAATAGAAATCTTTAAAATATTGATCAATTAGTCAAAGGTGTGTCAAATCGTCGCCATCGTGCTAACTTGTCGTACGTGCATTTTGGGCCAAATTGAGTTAAGAACGCCATTTTGTGCAGCTCACAATGCCTCACCTTTCGACCTTCACAGATCCCCAAAATTCGATTTCAATCCTGAGATATTCAACAAAAACCGAAAAAAACTCCGTGCATTTTTGTCACTTTACATATGAAAGTAGTTTCAATCTTGTCGTGCTATCTTGTCACTCCATGAAAATTGATGTAAGTGCGACAAAAGGCCAAAGGGATTTCAGGCCAGGAAAGTCAGGATGCGTTTGTCGCACGTACAAGCAATGGTGAGCCAAACAAAACGTGTTTGTTATTGTTTACATTGCGTGCTCTCGTTTTTGAATATTCAAGGTCAAACATTAAAACGCGTTTTTCTCGGAACGTCAAAATGGCGGGTGCGACAAGATAGCACGACGACGTCGAAATGACAGTCTGTTATACAATTTATAACATATATGAAAAAAATATAAATACACGGAGAAAAAAGAGTTCCCAAAATCGTGAACACCCTTTCATGAAAATGGGAACCACGAACATAGTGTTCAAATTCCATGGTGGGTAATTCTCTACCAACTCACACGAAATCGGGAAAAGTTGCCCCGACCCCGCTTCGATTTGCGTGAAACTTTGTTCTAAGGGGTAACTTTTGTCCCTGATCACGAATCCGAGGTTCGTTTATTGATATCTCGTGACGGCGCCCCTCCGTACGACCCCTTCCATTTTGAACATGCAAAAAAAGATGTGTTTTTCAATAATTTTCAGCATGAAACGGTAATGAGATAGAAATTTGGTGTCAAGGGAACTTTTATGTAAAATTAGATGCCCGATTTGATGGCGTACTCAGAATTCTGAAAAAAACGTATTTTTCATCGAAAAAAACACTAATTTTTTTTTAATTCTACCATTTTCCGTTACTCGACTGTAAAAAATTTTGGAACATGTCATTTTATGGGAAATTTAATGTACTTTTCGAATCCACATTGACCCAGAAGGGTCATTTTTTCATTTAGAACAAAATTTTTCATTTTAAAATTTCGTATTTTATTCTAACTTTGCAAGGTTAGTTTTTAGAGTAAAACAATGTTCTACAAAGTTGTAGAGCAGACAATCACAAAAGTTATGATACATAGACATAAGGGGTTTGCTTATAAACATCACGAGTTATCGCGGTTTTACGAAAAAAAGTTTTTTTTTTAAAAAAGGAAGGATTTTTATTCGTTTGTTTTGGTTCATCCAGCTTTAATTTTAAGGTAATTACAAAAAAAGGTAATGATAGATTAATACAATTTAAATAGTAAAAATAATTGAAGATGGCAATAATTTAAAAATCTTTTTTTAATTTTTCTGCAAAAAAAAAATATCATATTTCATCATTGCTATAAGAATTTAAAAAAGAAAAAAAGAAGCATTTTAAAACCTCTTCTTTTTGACTTAAAATGAAAATAGCAGCTTGTTTCTCAACAAAATACAATGCAAATTTCAAGGCAAATTACACTTTTGACATTGTGGTCTCCAAGAGAGCGTCATTTTTACACTAAGAAAAACCCATTGCTATTTCTTTGAAGTCAGTAAAAAGCAATGTTAAAATAAATGATCCAACTTTCGATAAGATTTTGAATGTTATATAATTTCAATAATGCACAAAATATACTGTAGATACAAAGGGGCTATTTTTGTTCCTTTTTGTTCTGCTGTATTTTTTAAGTAACATGACAGAAGTCTGAAGTATGCAACTTCGAAATAAAATATATTTTCTAGAGGTCAGGACCTTATAACTGCTTTCACTTGAAAACAGAGAACTAAAAAATAAAAATAAATATAAATTGAGCTTCATACTACAGTTACAGTTTAACTGACTTCAATTGTGAAAATATTATTTCGATCAGATTTGGGGGATACAAAAATATATCAGCATCATGCAGAACTATTTTGACGCACTGTATTTTTTAAAATTAAAAATTGGATAATTTGATGCATCTGTGCTCTCTTATGCTAACTAGATAGGAAAATTAACGAGCTTAGTACAAGGGAGCACACTGCCCACCATTGAAAAAACGGCTAATATCCACTTTTGGCAAAAACGAGATATTAGCACCAGGTGGTAGAGGATGTTCCAACGCATCTTCTGGAACTTGAATTTTACTGAAATAGTGTTTAGACTTGGCTGCCGATGCGAAAAACCAAACGGCTAATATGCCACTCTTATGGGAAATTGCCTTGACGGAGATTTTGTGACAAACACTAAAACGCGTTTTTCTCGGAATACTTGATTTGGCATAATAGCCGAATTTTCAATTATGGGCAGCACAGAAGCATCGAATTGTCAACTAAAAAACACTGCCTCCAAATTGCCTGTTCCATAATTGTGGGATGTTCTTTAACTACTTTTTTTCACAACAAAAACTATCAGACACTTCATAAAACAAAACTAAGCTTGAGTTTCGTTGGTTCCAGCGCGTGAAGCGGAATGGTCAACATAATTTAGTTGTTTTTTTTTTATGTTTTCGATTAGCTTAAAAAATCCTAAAAAACTTTAAAAGAACTCTCGAAAATTTCTCAAAAAAAAAAAAAAAAAGAATGCTCCACCAGATTACCCGTAGCAATTTTCCACCAAACATCGGCCCAGTTCGGTCGTGGCACATGTCGTTTGATATCTTAATTTGTTTCTGTCAGAACCACATCAGCACTGATGCTGCTGTTGCTGACCTGTCTAGGCCTCGTCCGGTCGGTGGACGGACGTCACACCACTCCGGACGACGTCCTTATTGTGGATGCGAACTGAAACGGATCAAAAGGCCGAATCAATCGAGGTGGGGTTTTTTGTAGCGACCTGCTGGAGTTCACTGTGTGGAGTGGTATTGACGCCATCAAACTTTTACTGTGGTGTGGTGTGGGTTTTGGAAAGAATTGATGTTCGAGAATTTTAGCAGTCAATGATTTTGATTTCTTTTTCTAACATTTTTCATTTGGTAAATCCACACCAAATTACGGTTTCACTTTTTTCCGAAACCTTCGTCGAACATCCAAATAACACGTGTCCTGCGGAGACCACCATTCGGAGGGTTTTTGTCACGCTGGAGGTTAATCAAATTTTCCTTGGGAGCGTTTCTGGGAAGGGTGCCCCCCAAAAAAGCAAGGATTGGCAGCTCAACGAAATTTGCCTAATAGCTTGACGACACCAGCAGTGGGAGGGACTAATGACGGTGGCTGATTGAATTTGCAAATAGATCGATGGCAGTCGGGATTTGTACGATGCAATTTGGAGGGTTTTAACAAATCTGGTGAGGTCAAGTTGGCTAGTGATCTTCTGAAATATTTTTTAAAATTTAACTAAGCAAACTCAGAATCAAGTTGAGTTATTATTGCAGATGACAGAAGTAAAAGGAATCGTTTGAAGATTTTCCCTTTGTTAACTTATTTTTTGCAGGTGAAAAGTACCCATTCCCAAATCGAAAGCCTCGTAAGCACCTGAAAATTAGAAAGACTTCAGAGGGGAAATCCTGCCTGCTGGTGATGGAAAAAAGTGTTTTCGGGGGGAAGAAAGTAAAAGAAGACGAAAAAAAATCATCGATTTTCAAGTGTTTTCAATCATCGTTCCGGCTGTGAAGTGGGCCAAAGAACTTTTTTATCGCTGAGAATGTCACCAGCAGAATGTTCAAAATATTTTTAGGGGCTTTCGATCAAACTTGAAGGTGTGCCTTGTTGAAGTTAGAAAATACGTTTGAAGTGATATTTTTAGTTATATGGAAAAAGGTAAACAAACGTGTATTTTGTTGGTCAAATAATACTGAATAGATAGAGAAGCTATACTTGTACACTTTCAGAGATCCATAAACCACACCTGTGTTGCTGCAAAGGCAGCCAGTGATGAAAATAATCCAGCAGAATAGACTACAATTGTCGTGGTTCCAAACGCATCGATGATAGACCCAATTGATAACGAGATAATCACCTGAAAAGATAACTAAACAATTGAAGGAATTGCCTGTAATTAAATATGACCATCTGGACCTGGGCTAGAAACAGCATACTGCTGAGGGTGGAGATATCCGCTCCAAAGCCTCGTTTCTGCACGACTTGAGGCAGAATTTTGTCCTTTTTGTCAAACTGAAAGCAAGTCAGAGTTGCTAGGAGGTCGTTAAAATAAATGTTCGAACTTACCGAATTATTCAAATGATAGTGTGAAATTAAGAGAAATGGCAAAGAATACATGGTGGCATACTTAATCCCCATCGTTATACAACATACAAATACTGTAGCTTTAATTTTGAAAATTGCCATCACAACCATCCCAAAGCTGTTCAGAATCAGTCCTCCGATATAGATTGGTCTTGCTCCAAACTTGTCAATTAATCGTTCAATCACCATCGAATAGAGTGAGCTGCTCAGGATGAAAACTGCCATGCCTACGCAACCAAATCGAACTCCTTCATTGTAAAGATAGAACTCTTCAGAACCTTCCAAAGCCTGTAATATTTGGTTGTGATTTTTTTTTTTGAATTTATTTGAGATTTCAATACTTACCGAAACATTCCCACCGAAAACTTCCCGCCCTACAAAGTCCGTAAAGTACAAGCAATAGCTCAAGTACCCCATGTGGGATAAGAACTGCGTCAGGTACAAAATCCTCAACGCCCGCGGCATCCTGATCAAATTAACTAAGAACAACTTCAAACTGATCGGCGTCTCGTCATCTTCACTGGTACAAATCGTAATCCGATCGTCAGCCTCGGGCTGCAACGTTGTCGATCCGCTGACACTGTTCAGCGAAAGCAGTCGCTTCCTTTCCTCCTCGATAGCCGCCCTCGAAATTGGCCTCAACATTTCATCACTCTCCATCAACGGCAGTGGAATCTCCCGGAAGCTGCTCAACGTGGTGACCAACCCGATCAGTACGATTAGCACCACCGATGCAAACACGGTGGCTTCGTTCGATCCCAAGAAGATCCCAATGTTTGTACGCGACCAATCGATCGAACCCAGCATGTAACCGGCGAACCCTCCAAAGCCTCCGATCATTACGGCTATCGTTAGGACCTTTGGGTGATCATCTGAAAAGTTTCAAGTTAGCATCCATCATCTTCTTAATAAGCCATAACCTCAAACCTCTGATGCACATGTCCATAAAGTACGTCCTGGCCATCCCGTTGCACGTCTCAACGTTAAAATCCACCAGGATCAACCCAACCACGGTCATCAAAACACCCCACCGAAACCCCGACACCTGACCGCCCGAATCATCCCCAAACCACACCCCAATCCGCGCTCCATGGGGCAGTATCAGCAGTCCCAGCATCAACCCAACGCCCAGCGCCAGCAAGACAGGTCTCCGACGGCCCCACTCGAGCCGGATTTGGTCGCTCACGGAAGCCAGCAGCGGAGCGCAAAAGAACCCGAGCGTGGGCGAGACGGCCCAAACCATGGTCATGAAGGTGTGGCTAAGGCCAATACCGAGCAGGATGGGCGTCACGAAGGCCGTCTCGGCGGCATACGTGAACTGGATGCCCACGATGAGCAGCGTCAGCCGGATGAGCTCCCAGCGGGTTTTGGGTCTGGAAGGGGAAGTGGGTTTGGTTGATGATTTAATTAATTTAAAAGTTACTGTTTAGTGTGTAGAACTTAAACAAATGTGTATATTTGATTCTTTTTCTGTAACATTACATTTAACCTCACGCCACTTTATTACACAATGAAATATCACCACTTTCAAATTAAACTTTTTTTTACTGTGTACAGTAAAACCTCGCATAGTGCGCCGGCGTTACGCTTTGTATTTCTTCGTTTACTCTAAAACGTAACAATATTTTTGAAATCTTTTTTAAGTTAATTGTAGATTGAAACAAGACGAACAAGTTTCTTAAAAATGATTGCAAAAATTTTGTGTCGTTTTAGAGTAAACGAAGAAATACAAAGCATAACGCCTGCGCACTATGCGAGGTTTAACTGGATTAGTGTGTCAAAAAAATGCGATGTGTCGGAAACCTTCGGGCTCACCCGGCTTTGATTGGTTTTTGCCTCAGAACGAAAAAAATCCAAAAATCGTTTAAAACTCGTGATTTGCGATTTACTGAAAAATGGTCTGTTTTCATAAAAAAGTAACATATTTTGTTTTTAAACCTTGAAATATGTGTTCAAATTTTTGTTTTCTGTATTCATATTGGGGTCAAGGAAGTCGTCATTTTTCATTGGAAACATGTTAAAGTTTAAAAAATGAAATTTTGTGCCTGTCATTTTTGCAAATTCCTCTTAAAAATCCGTCTTAACAAATTTTGGCACCAAAACCCATACCATCATCTTATAGGTAACAATATCCTGAACAATTTTGCTTTTTTAACCATTAGTTTTTGTCACTTCAGTGCCAAGATATAGCCATTTAAGTAAAATAAAAATGGAAAATTTTCAAAATTCCCTATGATAATTCAATTTTAACACATACACCACTGTTTCAGCTACTGCTAGCATTTTATATGATTCCAAACCTTTTTCATTGTTTTGTAATAGCAATTTACAAGCAAAACTCAAATTGGGAAAAATCGAACAAATTGTAGAAAAAAAAATTAAAAATCATTTTTGCTACTCCGTCGTAAAACTACTTACTTTTCCTGACATTCTTGAACGACGAAATAGCCTACTTTTCTGTACCAAAAATAACAGAATCGAATAGCAACACTTTCAAAATAAATGCAGAAAAGTTCTACTTTTCAGCACTCAAATGGGTGCTGAAAAGTTGAACGTTTCAGCACTTGTTTCGAAAAGTAACACTTTTCAACATTTTTTTGATTTAAACGATTTATTGACAAAATACATGAAAATTTGACATAAAATTTCACTCAGTGTGTGCTTTTTGGAATTGCAAAAAATGTTGTATGGAACTCGCTGCAAAACTTGATTTTTTCAGCACTCTTCGTATTTATCCAACTCGGTGAACCTCGTTGGATAAATGTACGACTCGTGCTGAAAAAATCCTCTTTTTGCAAACTTGTTGCATAAACTACTATTTTGCTACTCCGTCGTAAAACTACTTACGGCTGTCAACCCATTTCAAAACAAATGCTGAATAGTTCTACTTTTCAGCACTGAAATGGATGCTGAAATGTTGAACTTTTCAGCACTTGTTTGGAAAAGTTATTCTTTTCATTTTTTTTAAATTTAAACGATTCATTGACTCAATGCATGGACATTTGTCCTATAATTCTGTTCAAATGGTGTTTTCGGAATTGCAACTTGTTGCATAAACTTAAAATTCAGATTTGAAGTTTTTGGATTTGCAATTTTAAAATACCTGATGAAAAAATAGTTCTTTTTTTCATGAGATATTTTTTTTTTGAAAAATTGAAAAAAATCGTACATTTTTTATTGTTTTAGTTAATCAGACTTGGGAATTTCCTTGAAAATTTGGTTTAATTCTCAATGTTAAAAATGAAACTTTTATGAAATATGGTTCTCATTTCAATTAACATTATTTGATGAGGACTTTCAAAAGAAACTTAGCTTAGACTTTTATTAATGTTGGGCTTGATTATTAGATTTTGTAATCATTTTAGTGCATAAATTTTCACACTAGTTTAATTTTCTAGCATTGAAAAGCTAACTTACAGTTTCCGAGATATCGCAAGATTAAAAATTGGGAAAAGTGAATTTTTACAAAATTAAAATATTTATATATACAGCCTCAGGGTGACCAAAGTCGTAAAAAAATTAGGAAAATGAATCAAAACTAGTTTAATTTATATTTTGGAATTGCAAAAAAAAAATAAAGAAAATGAAACTCGTACAATATATAAAAAAAAACATGTAAAGTTATTTTTGAATGTAAATTATATAAAGCATCTTGAAGAATAATTGTTGAATTTGAATCTTCAATATTTTCGATATTTACTACAGTGCCGTTCTATTGTTGGCAGCACCCGATTTTAGCAACAATTTCTTAAAATATTCTGATTTTGGCAACACCCAAATTAATTTGCTATTTTTGGCCTCGTAATTCTTTCATATCATTAATTATCGTTATTACGTAAAATATTTTTTTTTATTTATTTAATTTTTTATGTTTAAAAAATGCACAATGTTATTTACCATCAACCAATCAATTATTTCTGAAAACTTCATAAATAGCAACATCACAAGACACAAAATCGATCAGAAATCTTTTTTAATCTATTATTTATCCCTCTTTGTATTTAAATTTTACTCCGTTTTTGAATATAATATTTTTTAAACTAGTTGATTTTTGAAAGAACCTCCGAAAAAAATTGGGAGTGCATATACATTGTTTGACCCACTCCAATACATTAAAAATAGTGAAAATGGAAGATGAATAAACATTTGAAAATTAAATCATTTTTTTTTTCAAATCAGAATTGCAGCAATGTCGCTTGTGGTTAGATGTATCAGATTTTCATGATATTTTGTTCTCTTTGAAAAATAATTGAATCGACATGATTGTTACGTTGCCTAGATATAATAATTTATTGGATTTTTTCTTGTACAAAATAGTTTGATTTTTTTTTATTCTATTAGGCCGATGCAAATATTTAAAAAAGTTTTTGTCCCTCGACCCTGGCCGAGGTCAAGGGGGGGGGGGGGGGCAAAAAAATAAAAAAAATATAAAAATTTCAAAAAATGACAAGCCATAGTCTTCACATTTAAATGAAAAAAGTGTTTTAAAATGCATTTTACACTAGTTCAGTTGTTTTGCAATAATTAGTTTTCAAAAAATCTAAGATCTGACAAAAACAAAAATTGTATCGAAAAAAAAGATTTGGCATCGAAAATTTTCATAAAATCTTAATAAACCCAAACATGCTAAAAATGATTTTAAACGCAGAAGAATGTATTTTAATTTGATTTCAGCTGGTGTACTTGAATTTTCATTGAAATTTTGAAGTTTATTGTAAAAATATTTTTTTTGCCCCCTGATTTTTCGGGCAAATTTTGAAGGGGGGGGGGGGGGTGACAAAAACTTTTAAAAATATTTGTACCAGCCTTAATGTTGATAATAAAATTTTAAAAATATTGAAACAGGAACGAATGGTTTTCTCAAGCGGGCTTGGTCGAACGGCAAAAAAAATCCCGGGATTTCCCGCAAAAATAAATTTACTGTTTTCCGGGAAATTTACAAATTTTCCCGAAATTCTACCGGAAGTATACATTTTCTTAACTTTTTGATACATGTTTTTTATTTTACAAAAACAAAAAAATTATAATAACTGAGGAGCTCAATTTGTTTTATAATAGTAGTTTATGCAACAAGTTGCAAAAAGAAGATTTTTTCAGCACGAGTTGTACATTTATCCAACGAGGTTTACCGAGTTGGATAAATACGACGAGTGCTGAAAAAATCAAGTTTTGCAACGAGTTGCTTACAACATTTTTTGCAATTCCGAAAAACGCTTATTTAATGGAATTATATGTCAAACATTCATGTGTTTAGTAAATTCAAAACAAAAACAATATTGAAAAATGTTACTTTTCGATACTAGTGCTGAAAAGTTCAACTTTTCAGCACCCATTTCAGTGCTGAAAAGTAGAACTTTTCAGCACTGTTATTGAAAGGTATTAATTTTCCATTCTGTTATTTTTGGTAGGGAAAAGTAGGCCGTTTCGTTTTTCGAGAAGGGCAGGAAAAGTTGACAGTTTCACAGTGGAATTGCAAAAATATTGTTCTTATTAAACTTATCAGTTTGTTTGAAAATTTCATGTCAAGGGTTATATTAGATGATATTAATTTTTGAAACATTCACAACTAAAAATAGATCTTGTTCAAGCATTACGGTGTAATGGAATTAAAATTTAACTAAAAAAATATAATTTTGGTAAGCTTTTTGAACGAAAATTGTTGTTATATCATTTTAAAATACGGTTCCTCTTCAGGTTTACAAATTAACTCACTTCTTGCTCTAATTGAAACTTTTCTTGATAAATTATATAGTTTATTATGTTTTTATACGCATTTCAAAAAAGCCTTATTGCAGCCGCCATATTTTTGTAAATTTCGACTACAGCGGGTAATAATGTTTATGAGGGAAAACAACTCATTTTGTCCGAAAATAATCTAAATGCATAACTGATTGCTTCACTGCATGTCTGAATTTCATGAAAATCTAGTGATTTACTTGTTTTAAAAGTTTACCAAAGGTTATTTCAATAAAATAAAGTGGACGATGAAAAAACATGAGATCAAATTTTCACCCAGGGTGAAATCTAATATTGTATTTTCAGATTTTATCTAGAACCAGTTTTCGTATACCATAAAAACTTATCTAATCGCAGTAAAATGGGCTTGAAAATAAATTTGGATCATTCTAGATTTTTGTGAAAGGTTAATTGATAATTTTATTTTAATTCATTCATTAGGGTGTTTTGGTAAAAAATCACTTCAAAAATTAACCTAAACTCAGTTATGGAAGTGTAAATAGGTACCTTAGATCACTTTATTAAAACGCAAAATTTCAACAAAAATGAAATTGTAAATGATAAAAACTTTGTGGAAACTAAAAATCAAATAATATATAAACGTTCTACAACAAATAGAACCGAAAACCATAAATTGTCATTAAATACATGTCAAATTTCTTAGATTCCCACTATAAAGTGAGCGATTTCTGGGTCCTCTACCCTATTTATTTCCTTGATGTTGTATGTTTTTTGATAAGCAGTCAAGGCATTCACCTCAAACTTATTTCGACCATTAATGTTGCTATTATATACAATTATGTTGCATAATATTAATCAGAATCAGGATCAGTACAATCTTTGATAAATTCCCGGGATTTCCAGGGATTTTTTTTTGAAAATTTCCCGTTTCCAAGGATTTTTGTAACCCCGGAAATTTGACGCTGCGGATGGTTTGAATTTTATGGTTTTCTCCCAAGTTTGTTCGCGGTCCGCTTCTTCTACGCATCGCATGCCATTTTTTGAATGTATGCAATAGCAACGAACCGTCATATTTCTCCTTGAAAAGTTCATAGAAACCCTATTCGGTCATGTCTAATATTTTTGAAATATTCAAAGAGCACGTGTTTCTAAAAACCTTAAATTTCATGCTTCCCATCAAGTTGACCCTACGCAGCCACTTTTGTAATTTTTTGTTGTACAGTGTTATTTTAGAAAAATTAGAAAATTTAAATTATAGCAACGCAACCTAACAAAATATCTTGATATCTTAAACATTACTCCATATCATGATTTTTAACTATTCAAACACACTGTTAAAATGTGACACCATTTGGTATAAACTATGAAGTTAATTCGGATTAATTGTGGACAATTTCACTAAAAACACAATCTTTTTTTTCTAGCAGCAATTACCTACCTAAATATGTGAGAGTAATCCTTTATCTGGCTCCTTGCGTATTCGTAGCGCTTTTTCAGCATCGAATCCATAATTTGTGCGTCCGTTATTCGCGTACTTTTATTCATTTTTAAAACTTATGTTATCCACAACACACCTAGTCCAGTTGATTCACTTTCCACTTAAACAACCGTTCTCATTATAAATAATCACCAAAAATAGTATCTCCAGCGCGATTTGCCCAATCTGCGAGCGCACTCTCTCGCGGTTTGTAACAATCGCGATTAACTTATTGACTGAATGAAGCTCATTCATGAGCGGGAGCCTGCTTTTATTGGCTTTTGTACGGCACCCTCTTATCAGGCCTCTCCTCTGGTGGCTTAATTAAGCTCCGGTTCGCGTTATGGCGATACAATCGTGAAAAAAATAGAATCGCCAAACCAGATATATTCCTAACCCCGATAAGAAGAAAGTACCGTGCCACACGGTTTTGGGTGGATCGATAATTGGGCAATAAAGATCGAGATGTAATTGTTCTAATCGGTTGGAGGTTGGGAAAAATGTGGCACTTCTTGGTTTTTGTATTGTTTATTTGAACAAAATCTTGTTTATTTAAAAAAGAATATTCACGATAATTGAGCATGAGCATGAGAGATCACCCATGGTTGCCCCTCCGTTGCTGAACAGAACCGTAATATCCTGTCAGCAGTACTGATCATAGGCTTTGACGATCTAGTGGTGTTTCCCTTATCAACAGCATGTATGAATGCGCCGAAAAGATAAAACACCATGATTGCTAAAACTAGATCAGTTGCGAATAGGTAACAGTCATTGGCCACCAACGGCGCCCGCCATGTCAGTTTGTAGATCTCGATTTTAAGGGGGGGGGGGGGAATGTTAGTTAACGCAGGTTGCTACTAGGGCAGCTGATTCACTCTGTGCTTACACCCCACGAGCGCCAGGAACCTGAAAACTTGTTAGTAGGATAAGGTGTTTGGTCAGGATTCACCATAGAAGATGATGATGCGACCCAAAATCATAGTGTTTGTTGAAAGGTATTATATATTATTCTCAAGGCAAGCAATCGGATGCGGCGGATGAGACTTTTCCCGTTTATTGGTTGTTAAATTTTAAATGAAATGGTTTAATCGTAGACAGCCGGCTGTGGAAAGATAGAACCAAAATCATTTATAATTATAGAAAGAAGGATTAAACAGTGTAACTTTTAAATTGAGATGTTTTTACGAGTTTTAAATGATTGATGTTTAGTGAGGTACTGATTAACGAAGCGAACGACGAGTTACGATGTGTAACGTTTTATTCTCAAGTTAAAAAAGAATATTCGCGATAATTGTGTAAAAACGACAAAAAAAAAAAACAAAAGAAGGTTACACATTTCTAAATTTTCTCAATTGCAAGTGCAGCAGCAGCTTTCAGGAAGATCTCTTCCCTTCCAAGTATCTGCAACTGACTCGCGCTGAAGATTGTGGAAATCCTTGCTCAATTTCCAACCAATTCAACTGAAGTAGAGAAAAGGGGAGAGGGATTGGACAGACATCAAGGTACACGAGATGATGCGCGCACACCCCCTATTTATCCCACCGACACCACAAATTGGGTTGGGAGTGGGTGTAATGTTGGTGGCACTTGCTCGAGTGGGAATCATCTTGAGCAGGGATAGCAGAAGGTGGAGGGGGTGGTGAAAAGCGCGCACCTACATTGGAAGGAAATAGATCGAATAATACAGAAATCAACGCCAAACGGTGCGAGTCTCAGGATGAAGACCTAGTCGTGCCTTTTGTACATCCCGGGGAGGATCAATTTCCAACGAGGGTTGAAGTCAGTCAAATTTTGAGTTAAGATTAAATGAATCAAATGGCAAAAAAAGTATTCAACTTTAAATTGTTTAATAAATCATTAGAAGAAAAGTGCAAGGAAGTTTGACACAAGCCTCAAATGGTTCAGAATTTGATTCCATGATTACTGTTACAACAAAAAATAGCATAGCGTAGCATTGGTTCCTACCCGTGATTCATTAAATTAACAAAACATATAAAAAAAGTAAATGTTTGAAATTGTGAAACTTTTCTCACTGCAGGTATTGATGGTTTTAGCACATAAGTAATAATGCTTATTTGCAGTATTTCCGAGATCAGAATCAATCAAATGTAAAACAAATGAATAAAGACTAAACTTTCAAAAGTGCCAAACATTCAATATTACGCCCTTTTGAAATATTAGTGTTGATTACAAAAAATCAAAATATTGTTTTTGAAAAGATTGGTGAATTTCACGAATGTTTCATGTTTAAACATTGAAAATCGGACCATTAGTTGCTGAGATAACGACATTAGAAAATGGAGTGTTGTTTGGATGAGACTTAAAAAAATCAATTTTCCTGTTTCTTTTTCTTTTAAACGCTGTATCTAAGCAACTGTTGGTACAATCTTCAATGTCAGCCAAAATTTTAGGAAATTTTCTGAACTTTACGAAAAAAAAACATTTTTAGGGATGAACAATTATGGACAATATTATAAAAAAAACGGAATTTTCCGAACAAAATTTCACTTTGAATGGTTATATTTTGAAAACGGTACACTTAATAAAAAAAAATTAAAAGTACTTTTCGATTGACAATTTGATTTTACATAAAAAAAACGATTACAAAATTTGAAGGACAAGATTTTTTAATTTTACAAAAATCACCATTTGAAACAAATTAAAATGGCTTAAAACATGTGGGGGTTTGTCCTCTAAAACATACAAAAAAAAATCAAAAATTAAAAACTCTACGAAATCGGTCGATTTTGACCATTTTTATTTTTTGTATTTTTTTATTTAACTCAAACTTTGTGGGGGCCTTTCCTATGACCAAAGAAGCTATTTTGTGTCATTGGTTCACCCATACAAGTCTGCATACAATTTTGGCAGCTGTCCATACAAAAATGGTACGTAAATATTCAAACAGCTGAAACTTTGGAGTGGATTTTCTGATCAATTTGGCGTCTTCGGCAAAGTTGTAGGTATTGTTGAGGACTTTTGAGAAACAAATAGGTACACGGAAAAAAAATTTATCAACTTTTTTTTCACTAAAACTCAATTTCCCAAAATACGAATTTTTTGATTTTCGAGATTTTTTGATATGTTTAAGGGGACAAAAATCCGCAACTTTTGAGCCATAGAGAAACATGGTCAAAAAATTTGCCGCCGAGTTATGAATTTTTGGAAAAATCGAAATTTCATGCAAAAACAAGTTTGACATTATTTTTTAATGCAAAATTGAATTTGCAATCGAAAAGTACTCTACAGATTTCTTGATAAAGGGCTCCGTTTTCAAGATATAGCAACTGAAAGTTTGATTTTAGCGAAATATTTGCAGTTTTTCAATTTTTAAAAATAGTGACCATGAGTGACCATAACAATTTTTTTTTTGAAAAGTTCAGAAAATTTGCTATAAAATTGTCTAAGAGACATTGAAGATTGGACCTCGGGTTGCTAAGATAGAGCCGCTTTAAGAAAAAGAAACACGAAAATTGGAGTTTTCAAAATCTCACCAAAAAAATACACCATTTTCTAATGACGATATCTCAGCAACTAATGGTCCGATTTTCAATGTTAAAAGAAGAAACTTTCGTGAATTTTTTCGATCTTTTCGAAAAAAATATTTTTAAATATTTTTTTTTTAAATAAGATAAATTTCCGGTTTTGTAGAGAATTGTTCAACTATGGTTTTTTTGAGAAATTAAATTTATGAGAATAAAAAAAAATTTCCGTGCATTTATTTAATCCTTGAAAAGTTACAGATTTTCGAATATTTACGTACAATTTTTGTATGAACCGCTGCCAAAATGGTATGGAGACTTGTATGGGTGAACCAATTACACAAAATGGCTTCTTTGGTGATAAGGAAGACCCTCAGCAAGTTTGAGCCAAAACAAAAAAAAAAAAAAAAAATGGTCAAAATCGGACGATTTCGTAGAGAATTGCTCAAATTTTACTTGGATTTACCTAAAAAAACGGTGCAATCAATCAGAACTTTTGGATTTTGAATCGGATATGATTTTTTTGTTTTTTCAAAGTTTAAAAAATTATGTTTGATCCTATAAAATAAGAAAAATAAAAAAATTTGTATTTTTTAAAAAATCAAACTTTTGTGTTTAAATGTGAAATATTAAAAATTGTAAAACATTATTTTGAATGAAAGTTTTTTTTCCCGATGTTTCCTTGCCTTTACCTTGAATTTTGCCCGGTTCATAAGAAATTCCATTCCCAATACAGATTTACAAACACAGCAAACGTGCTAAATTTTTTTCAGAAGCGCACGGTTGAGATTTAAGGATTATAACTTTGAAAAACTTATCAAAAATGGTAAAAATTATCACCCTTTCAAAAAACATTTTCGTATAAATCTGTTAACTCATGAAAAAATCATTTACACCTCTTATATATCAACATTTTTGTTTTTGTCTGTACTAAATCTTTGAAGAACACTAATCTGCCCCTGATCGCATAAATGTCTCATATGCATTTTCATCGATTTCGAGTTTTTGATGCAGGTTGGTTCAAAATCGTGTGCTCTTTCAAAAGAGCCTATAACATTCAGTACTTTGTTCTAGAAATCAGGAGGAAATTCAGTTTTTTCGCGAAAACTTTACGCGGTGCCTTATGTATGGGACAAACTTCAAATGCGTTTTTCTCAGCTTGCTGTTTTTGCATATGGGACATTTATGCGAACATGGGCAGTAATACACTCTTAAAAGTAATTCTGGAAAGTTCTAAATGAAGAAATTGGAGTTTTTTGAAAAGGTCCAATAAACCAAATTTCCAGTTTTTGCTTTTTGGGTGTTTTAAATACTCCTGACTCAAGGCGGTTTCAAAAAACACCCAAAAAGCAAAAACTGGAAATTTGGTTTATTGGACCTATTCAAAAAAAAAAAAACTCCAGAAATGACCTCTCTAAACGTATTTTGAATTTCCCATTAAATGACATGTCACACGATTTTTGAATGTTGAGTTACGGAAAATGGCACCGATTAAACTATTTTTTTTTTACATTTTTGGATGAAAAATAAATACGTCCTTTTGACACCAAATTCTATCTCTTCACGGTTTCGAGCTACAAATCCCTGAAAAGACATGTCTTAGTAAAAATCTAAAAATCAAAGAAGCCCCTCTGTCGCGAGATATCGAAAAATGGATCTCGGATTAATGATCAGGGACCAAAACCACTCCTTAGAGCAAAGTGTCACGCAAATCGGAGAAATGATGGAGAATTACTCAATAATCATTTGTGGTACAAACATTTTTTGAAAAGTAATGAAAATCGATTAAAAAACTCATGTGATCAATTATTGTTTCGTTTCTGATAATAAGAAGTGATACATATATTTTTTTAATATCTGTTTTTATGTATAAATGAATTTAAAAAAATGCTTATTTTTTTCCACTGCACCCCTGACTTCCAATAGGAAGAGCAGCAGCAAACCTGTCACTAGCATTCACCCCACCGCCGGTGCTTTCACAGCATCCCACCACCAAAGCAAGACGCCTCACCGTCTCGTCTGGTAGAAATTAAATAAGGATCACATCGCATCCCTCCCCTTACTGCTTCCTGCTCAGCACTTGCACGCCCACGCGACTCAAGACATGCTGCCAAGTTGTAAACTTTCTACTAAATTAGATGTTAATTGAAGACCAAATGTGGGCGGTGCATGGGGGATGAAACGGAGAGCCGCTACTTTGAAAGCCACCACATTTTCCCGACGATGAGAAGCAGGACCTGGTCAGGAGGACTCCAGCTGAGCCGCCGTCGTTTGGACGACCGCCGTAACGACCCGGGACATGGCTGCTGTAAAAGAGGTCATGTCAGAGAAACTCTTGCCGGATTGCTAATTGAAGACACACGGGGTGCAGAGAGAGAGAGAGAGTCGAGTCCTTTCGGAGAAATGGAGAAGCCTGCCGATGGGAAGTGCAAGAACCGGCCAGCAATGTCGAGCCGGCTGCTGCCATCATCGGAGCAGCGCAATCCCGGCGAGTTCCGAGCATCAAAGATGTCACTGGCAATCCTAAATATGTTGAGGCTCTTTGGATGTGCGCATTGAGATGCGTTTGTCTAAGGATCCACACGCGGTGCCGCAGACGGTTTTGAAGGATTGTGTGGGAATGTGGATCAAGGAGCGCACATTAGCGAGCGATATTTGCGATGCATTGCAATATGGCCCCGCGGGATTCACGTATGTTGAAATTGGTTGGAAGTTAAGGGGAAGGTTGGAGTTAGTTGTATTCGACATGTTCGATTTGATAAGGAAAAATAAATTAGATTTAATTGCTTAGGGAAAAGAGTTGCGGAAACATGTTGCCATTGATTGCATGATATTTTCCAGTCCTGATAAATAAATTAATTAATTTCTTGAGGTTAAAAAATGTATTTTACATCATGTTGTTTCCACAATATCTCATGACATTTTTTCGTTTTTTTCTTTATTATTTACTTTTAACGTCAATTTAAGTTATGTGACCCCATTTTAGTTGAATTTGAGTAGCGTAATCAAAAAATTACTTGCTAAATTACCAAATGCATTTTCTCAATATTTCATCTCCATCGATTTCACCGCCATCTTGGATTTAAGTTTTCCAAATCATTTTAGAGCTGATTTTCCAATCTAATCTAATCTAACCCTAACGCAGCCATCCTTTCGGAAGCATCCTGGAGATTGTCGAAGGCGATTACTTCCATCATCCACCTTTCCAAACGGCCAGGCCAACTGCCTGAAGGTAACCGCAAAGATGATTCGTTAAGTTGGATTAAATTTGTGCAATAATGTTCAAACAGCATCGTGAGGATCTCTCGCTAACGTTCCTGTTAGTAAGAGCAATGGGTAGCACCATGCTTAAATGTTTTGGATGGGACATTTTTTCACATATGCCCAGGACACTATAAGGATGACGAAGTGAAGTTTTTCCGAGGAATTTGGATGTTTGAATACTCGATTATCCAAAGCCTCGATTATCCGAAGGTTTATCATAACATATGACTCTCTGGCTGTCGATCTTCTCGAAATCAATATTGCTCCAGCTGTCAATAAATTTTTCAGTCCCTTCAAATAGATTGCTTTGATTTTTCGTTGTATAATTTGGTAACTCCCGCTCTCGACGGTCCCTTCAATACCGACAACGAGGGAGTCCACTGTGTTTTCAAAACAGCCTTTTTTGTGAAAATTTGAGTACTGTCCTACTGTACATAAAAAATAGTGAAACTGTGAAATTCGATACAAAATTTAATTTCTTTAGGTGGTCACAAAATTTTAGATAAATAACGGTATTTTGTGAAAATGGTTGAATTTTAAATTAAATATTGTGAAATAGAAGAAGTTTTAAAGAAATTTAGGGTTGCAAATATTTTTTGAAGTTTATGTTCCTCGACTCTGAATAAAGTCGAAAGTGGGTGAGGGCAGGGGCAAAAAATATAAAAAAGTTTAAAAATTGAATTTACGAGACATGGTTTCAACATTTGAATGAAAAAAGTGGTTTAATAGTAGTTTATGCAACAAGTTGCAAAAAGAGGATTTTTTCAGCACGAGTCGTACATTTATCCAACAAGGTTCACCGAGTTGGATAAATACGAAGAGTGCTGAAAAAATCAAGTTTTGCAACGAGTTCCATACAACATTTTTTGCAATTCCAAAAAACACACACTGAGTGAAATTTTATGTCAAATTTTCATGTATTTTGTCAATAAATCGTTTAAATCAAAAAAATGTTGAAAAGTGTTACTTTCCAAAACAAGTGCTGAAAAGTTCAACTTTTCAGCACCCATTTCAGTGCATTTATTTTGAAAAGTGTTGCTATTTGATTCTGTTATTTTTGGTACAGAAAAGTAGGCTATTTCGTCGTTCAAGAATGACACGAAAAGTAAATAGTTTCACGACGGAATTGCAAAAAATGCATTACACACCTGTCCAGTCGTTTTGCAATCATTAGTTTTCAAAATACCTAAGCATCGACGAAAATTATTTTTTTGCAAAAAAAAAAAGTTTTTGCTGTGCTGTATGTTGGAATTTCATAAATATTCAAAACATGTTTAATCAAGCCCAAGCATGCTGATGTGATTATCAATGCAGAAAAATGCGTTTTAGATTGTTTAAAGTTGATTGGACTTCTTGAAAAGTATTTGCAACGGCCTTATCAGCAAAAAAAATCCAAGCCATATTGTGAGAATGGAAACTTTAGTGTAAATACGGTATTTTGTAAAATTTTATGTATTTTTCCATTTTAAACAATCGAAAAAACGCGTTTTCATTAATTTGTAGCTTGCAATGTTGATGTTTTTAACATTCAGTGTCAAAGGGACTTTTTTTTAACTTGATGGCGACTTAGAATTCCAAAAAAAAAAAACTCATTTTCATCGAAAAAATACAAAAATAGTTTTAAAAATTCTGCCTATTTCCGTTACTCGACTGTACACGTATTAGGGATATGCCATTTTATGGGAAATTTAATGTAATTTCGAATCCACAAAGTGCGAGGAAGATAATTCTTGCATTAGAAACATTTTTTTTTAATTTTACAATGTTGTCCCATCAAATGACATGTTCCAAAAAAATTTACAGTCAAGTAACGGAAAATGGGAGACTTTAAAAAATAAAAAATAGTGTTTTTTTCGATGAAAAATACGTTTTTTCGGAATTCTCAGTACACCAACAAATCGGGCGTCTAATTTTACATAAAAGTCCCTTTGACACCAAATTTCTATCTCATCACCGTTTCAGGCTGCAAATTATTGAAAAACACCTCTTTTTCGCATGTTCATAAATGGAAGGGGCCGTACCATCCCTCCGTCACGAGATATCAAAAAACGAACCTCGTATTCGTGATCAGGGACAAAAGTTACCCCTTAGAACAAAGTTTCACGCAAATCGAAGAGGGGTCGGGGCAACTTTTCCGTAATGCATAAATGACCCTTCTGGGTTATTGCAGATTTGGAAACTACATTAAATTTCCCTTAAAACGCCTTCGGCACGAGTTATCGAAAAATGGAGCTCGGAGTCATGAACAGGGACCAAAATAACCCCTAAGGACAAAGTTTCACGCAAATAGAAAAGGGGTCGTGGCAATTTTTTCCGATTTTTTGTTAGTTGGCGGAGAATAGCCAAATACGAATTGACTCTTTACTAATAAAAACTAATTGAATTGAATTTTTGACTGTCACTAACTCGTCCCTCCTAAAATCGTGAATCACTTGACGGTCATCAAAAGCACATGAAGCTTTCTCCAACCAATCCAACAGCAGAAGTCCAGCGAGATGAAACACATTTCAATGTCCTGCCAAGACGTGGACGGACGCAACCGTGTTCCAAAGACTGACCGCGATGCATGCCCAGCTCTCCAGGAGCGAAATCAATCGCACGAATGATCCTAACGTGTGCTTAGATGTTGCAGCGTATGATGAGCAGGAGCACTCAAGTGATTCATCTTGGGCTTGTCTGTCTGAGTTGTGGACAAGCACACTGAGGTATTTCTAGAAGTGATACATTATGATGAAGATTTAACTTATTTTTTTGTTAATCTAAAACATTAAATTCTTTTATAAACGAGATTAAAATAAACATTTAAAAAAATATAAATTTTCCTGAATTTTCAAAGATAACATTTTCCAAACGTTTCAGCAATTCTAATTTTCAACGGCATTCATGAACAATTTGTAGAAGCTAGCCAACAACACAATCCATGGCATCCGTCAGCTTAGTTTCGAGAGCTCGAGATATGCAAAGAGATAAGCATCATTGATGGAACATAAAAACATATGTTTTATCACGATGACAGATGTTTGAATAAATCTGCTGAACCAGAGGCCAGAAGCTTGGATCTGTGCACTAGGGTCTAATTGAGATGAGACACCATAAAAATATGTTTTAAATTAGTTAAAGATAAACATTTGATAGTAACTAATAATTGAAAGATTAAAAATATCCAAAATGAATAATTCGTACCGTTTTTCCCAAATTTGTGACTCAAACGTGAACAATTAGATTTTTCAACAGTGCCTCCAAAGTTGGACATCCCGGACAGGATGAAGCTTTCGCAAATATTCCTTGTCCAGAGAGCAAAATGTTACTACCAGTACTGTTGCTGCAATTTGATGCACCACCGATGCATTCGTCGTCGTCTTCCTCAACCCTTGGCATGTGCAATTTGGCTTCGTTGCACTTGGAATTGTGCATCATGCAAACACAAATTTATTGTTTGAGAACCGGTCATTTCTGTGTCTGTGTGCACAGCTGTATGCAGAAGTGGCTTGTCATTCTGGAATCAGTTTTATTACAAATTAATTTTGACATGATAACAGCATCCGATGTGGCATTTTATGTCACTCCAAAGTTTGGATACCTCAGCTTTGGGAGGTTTTTGGAATGCGATTAGGGCTCCTATTTTTGTTAAATTAATTTTTTTAAATTTAAATGTCGCATTGGCAACAAATGGAATACACTAAAACCCCGGTTTACGCTCAGGCGTTACGCTTTGTATTTCGTCGATTTCTCTGGAACGACGCAATATTTTTGCATTCTTTTTAAAGCGATCTATACGTCTTGTGCAGATCTACAAATTGCTTTCAAAAGAATGTAAAAACATTACACTGTTTTCGAGAAATCAACCAAACAAAAAGCGTAACGCCTGCGCGTAAACGGGGGTTTTAGTGTAATCAATAAAAAAATTATCAATGATTTAAAAATATAAAAAAAAATCATTATCAAAAACCCTTGTGAAGCCAAACTCAACTATCTAATCCACCATGAAAACCCAGCCTAGTTGAAGTTTTCGGCATGCGTCCGTTCATTTGAAATGTGTTTGACTTTTGGGCAGATGAATATCTATAACGTCACCCACCGCCGGGGCTGCTCTTCCAACATATATTTCAAACAAATATCCGGTCGAAATCCTGCTGCTGCTGTTGCTGCCGGGTTGCGATAATCATTTGGAATATGTTGGCTCTGGAGAGAGAGAGACTGCTAAAACTGTTTGTCTATCCTGTTTCCATCTGATCCGGTCGGTGAGTGGGTGTGTGAAAGTTGGGCAATGTGGAGTTGTACGGTATTTTAAACCTTTTTTTTTCTTTTCCTTCAAATAAGTCATAAAATAATTCTGCGTACATGTTGTCTAGTATTCAGGTAAGTTAAATAAGTATTAAGGGCTACTACATCCAAATGTTTGTTACGTGTTTTTCGATTACAAATTGGTTTTGCAAGGAACAACTGCAAATTATTTAACAGAAGTAATGTTAACCCTCTATTGAACAAATATTTTTTTCGATTTTTTTTTACGAACTTACTTAACTTGTTTTATGTTTTTCTTGTTTTAATTAAATTATTTTAATTTGCATCTATCATGTTTAGTTTATGTTTGTTTCTGATAGTATTTGGCATACTATACCATCTACTACCATTACCCTTTTCCCTATTTTTAACAGTTTTTGTCTAATTTTATTTGTTATTGTCAAATCTTACAGTTTTTGAAAATTAATGATTGCATAACAACGGAATAAGTGTAAAGTGCAATTTAAAACACTTTTTCAATTCAAATGATGAGATAATGGCTTGTTATATTTTTCATCTTTTGTCCCCTTATGTTCTACAAAGTTCTCCTTCAGAGCGATGGACAAAAACTTTGAAAATATTTACATCAGCCTTATTTTCATATAATATAGGGGAAATGTGAGTAAAACACACAGCCAAACTCGATCTCAGAAAAATTAACATGTTTTGAAACATTGGCAAAGTCACATAAAACAAGTCACATTTCCAACCTTATAATTTTCTGAAATTTTAGGAGTTAAAAATGGCGTTTTTTTTTAAATCAGTGTTGAGGAACATAAACTTTGGGAAACTGTTTATTTCTCTGAATTTCAAAATCTAGCATGAATCACTTCTTTTCTAAAAATCATCAGACCGGTACATACAAAATATTATTTGAGGTTTTTCGAAGAAAGGGGAGCTAAAAAAAACTTGAAAGATAAAAAATGTATTTTAAATATTTTACAAACAGTTGTACAAGTTTTAGCATCGAAAATAAAATATCCAAACAATTTTAAAAGTTAGTGATTGTTGATCATGACCGGTCATGGTAACCCACGACAGACACTATAGTGACTATAGAGACACTATAGAGACACTGTGCACTAGTGACTAAACAAATGTAAACAAAAACATAAACCTTTTCAAAACTTATTTTTCTTAAAATCGGTAACTCGTGTTACAAACAAACTTCTTACGTTTTCACATTGAAATTGTTGTAGTTTGTCTGCTCTACAACAACTCTACAACTTTGTTCAACATAGTTACTAGGGTGGTCCAAATCTGGACTTTTTTGGGGCTACCCCCTGAAATGAAAGATTGACCCATCACTAGGCTAAATTCCAAATTTGAGCTCATTCTGACCACGGGAACCCCTCCCTCCAATCGCTTAAAGTTTGTATGGGAAAAATCGTCAAAATGTATGGAGAAAAGCAACTGTTTTACTTTTTTACCTGTGGAAGGCGCCATAGTTATCCGATTCTTACCATTTCTCAAATGTAGAACCTTCATTATATTTAGAACAACTTTCCCGAAGACACCATATTTTTAGGATTTTTTCCCGCGAAGTTATTAGCGCCCAAAACTGACCATTTTTGCGCGGCCAGCTGTAAGGGGCTACCTAACAACGACGTTTTATTCCAATTCGTACACGCACGTGCTCTCTCTCAGGTTCAAACTCTCTCACGAGCTTGCTCGCCTGCCTGCCTGCCTGCCTGTTTGCCTACAAGCGCGCGCTGTTGCTCTGCTTGGACTTTTTTCGTCGTCGTCGTTTTCGTTTGCTATTTGCTGCGCAGCGTTCCTGGCATGTTTATTATAATTTTCAACTAAAATAGCAGGTTTGTTTTGAGATATATTTAGCATATAAATTCTTAGATTATGTCAACATTGAATAAAAGTGCCCTAAAAAATAATTTGAATAAAAGACTTAGGCCATGGCTTAGCCTCGTTTAAAAAATTGAAGCAAATGAACAGGATTTGTTCGTTTTTCCAAGCATTACAAGCAGTTGTTCGTATATGCTCATTAGAGAGAATGATTCAATTATTTTAAAAAATCTTCAGGTAATACAAATTTTGTTTTTTTTTACTCTAAATATCATCCGACCAACTGCTTGTCCATTCGAAGGCGATTTGATTACCGATTTCAAACTAGCTAGCTCAACAATCTCTATTTTTGAGGCTTTTCTTTTAGACATCGTTGCACTTTTAGGATGTATCGGAATCTGACATAAACTTCTAATAATCGTCAAAGGCAAAATATACCGCAATTTTTTGTAAGGAAGTTTTTTATATTTTCGGCAAATATTTTGTATGGAATGAAAAATAATGATCATAGGGGCTACGAAAAAACTTCAAATGTTTTCTTTTTAAGCTTGTTTGATAGTATACAAAAGTGGAAAAAACAGTTCCCAAAATCGATGAATTGTCTAAGTGTATTGTTCTTCCTGAAATCTATACTTGACTAAGTTAAAAAAAAGTCTTATGTTTTTTCTAGAAGAGTTAAAATCCCAGTCTTGAGTTTGGTATGCTACCAAAACTAGAAATATATTTCAATTACATAACATAACAGATGACAATTCATGGAGGAACTAATTTATCGAAATTTGTATTCTCTCACACACGCTCTTATAATATGATGTCTATTGTTAATCACATATTACATTTAATTTTATATCTCGAAATAAATATAGAAATATATATTGGAAATTATAATAAACATGCCAGGAACGCAGCGCAGCAAATAGCAAACGAAAACGACGACGACGAAAAAAGTCCAAGCAGAGCAACAGCGCGCGCTTGTAGGCAAACAGGCAGGCAGGCAGGCAGGCGAGCAAGCTCGTGAGAGAGTTTGAACCTGAGAGAGAGCACGTGCGTGTACGAATTGGAATAAAACGTCGTTGTTAGGTAGCCCCTTACAGCTGGCCGCGCAAAAATGGTCAGTTTTGGGCGCTAATAACTTCGCGGGAAAAAATCCTAAAAATATGGTGTCTTCGGGAAAGTTGTTCTAAATATAATGAAGGTTCTACATTTGAGAAATGGTAAGAATCGGATAACTATGGCGCCTTCCACAGGTAAAAAAGTAAAACAGTTGCTTTTCTCCATACATTTTGACGATTTTTCCCATACAAACTTTAAGCGATTGGAGGGAGGGGTTCCCGTGGTCAGAATGAGCTCAAATTTGGAATTTAGCCTAGTGATGGGTCAATCTTTCATTTCAGGGGGTAGCCCCAAAAAAGTCCAGATTTGGACCACCCTAATAGTTACTCTCTAAAAAATAATCCAGAAAAAATACAAAAAACACGGAATTTTAAAATGGTAATTTTTGTTTTTAATAAAAAGATGACCCTTCTGGGTTGCTGCAGTTTTGAAAAGTACATTAAATTTTTCTCAAAATGACGTATTCAAAAAAAAAAATTAACTGTGGAGTAACGAAAATGGCAGAACTTTTCAATTTATTTTATTATTTATTTCTATGAAAATACGTTTTTTTTTGGAATTCTGGATGAGCCATCAATCGGGCGTCAAATCTTACAAAATATTTTGTAAATTAGGTCGTTAACGAAAAAAGTGATCCGGAGATTTAAAGTTTGATTTGTTTAAATCCCGTCGTTATAAGTTCCTGGGATAATTCAAAAAATAAATTTAATAATTTAGGAGTTTTTTCAGCAATAGATAAATAAAAATGTTTTAAACGTTGAAATAGCGTTATTAATTACGTCATAGTAATAAAATCAAATAAAAACTGATTTATTTCGAAAAATATTTGCAGTAAAAATTGTTTAAATTTGAAAGGTTTAATTTTGAAAGCTTTAATGTTACTTTTTTTATGATGTAATTTTACCTCAATTTAGACTGAGAAAGTGAGGTTATACACCCAGAACTGGACATCGGCATACGAGAGGATAAAGAGCACGATTCGGTAGTAAAAAGGTACTGTGTGCGGACTGAAAGGATAAATCCCGAAATTACCGAGAGTACTTTACTCATGGGTTCATCTTCAAATAAAGTTCATCTATCGAAAAAAAAAAAAAAATACCGGTACCGAGACTCGAACCCAAGACCTTCGGCATATTGAACCGTTCCAATGAACGAATGAACACGCGAGAGGACTATACTCTCGCAAAATAGCACTTTCCTCACGTTTCTTCTCGTGAGGACTATCCCCTCGTTCTTTAACTTTGGGTGTACCAAAAAAGTGGTAAAATTACACATTTTTTGAGGTTAAATTAAACATTTTTTCTAACATAAAAGATGAACCCTTTCGCCTTCCCAGATGGGTAATTCTCTACCAACTCACACGAAATCGGGAAAAGTTGCCCCGACCCCTTTTCGATTTGCGTGAAACTTTGTCCTAAGGGGTAACTTTTGTCCCTGATCACGATTCCGAGGTCCGTTTTTTGATATCTCGTGACGGAGGGGCGGTACGACCCCTTCCATTTTTGAACATGCGAAAAAAGAGGTGTTTTTCAATAATCGGTGATGAGATAGAAATTTGGTGTCAAAGGGACTTTTATGTAAAATTAGACGCCCGATTTGATGGCGTACTCAAAATTCCGAAAAAAACGTATTTTTCATCGAAAAAAAACACTAAAAAAGTTTTAAAAATTCTCTCATTTTCCGTTACTCGACTGTAAAAATTTTTGGAACATGTCATTTTATGGGAAATTTAATGTACTTTTCGAATCTACATTGTCCCAGAAGGGTCATTTTTTCATTTAGAACAAAATTTTTCATTTTAAAATTTCGTGTTTTTTCAAACTTTGCAGGGTTATTTTTTAGAGTGTAACAATGTTCTACAAAGTTGTAGAGCAGACAATTACAAAAATTTTGATATATAGACATAAGGGGTTTGCTTATAAACATCACGAGTTATCGCGATTTTACGAAAAAAAGTTTTGAAAAAGTTGGTCGTCATCGATCATGGCCGTTCATGGTCACCCGCGACAGACACGGACGACGAAACAAAGAGAAACGCAAAAAGTAACTTTTTCAAAACTTTTTTTCGTAAAATCGCGATAACTTGTGATGTTTATAAGCAAACCCCTTATGTCTATATATCAAAATTTTTGTAATTGTCTGCTCTACAACTTTGTAGAACATTGTTACACTCTAAAAATAACCCTGCAAAGTTAGAAAAAACACGAAATTTTAAAATGAAAATTTTTGTTCTAAATGAAAAAATGACCCTTCTGGGACAATGTAGATTCGAAAAGTACATTAAATTTCCCATAAAATGACATGTTCCAAAATTTTTTACAGTCGAGTAACGGAAAATGGGAGAATTTTTAAAACTTTTTTAGTGTTTTTTTCGATGAAAAATACGTTTATTCAGAATTCTGAGTACGCCATCAAATCGGGCGTCTAATTTTACATAAAAGTCCCTTTGACACCAAATTTCTATCTCATCACCGTTTCAGGCTGCAAATTGTTGAAAAACTCCTTTTTTTCGCATGTTCAAAAATGGAAGGGGTCGTACCGCCCCTCCGTCACGAGATATCAAAAAACGGACCTCGGTTTCGTGATCAGGGACAAAAGTTACCCCTTAGGACAAAGTTTCACGCAAATCGAAGAGGGGTCGGGGCAACTTTTCCCGATTTCGTGTGAGTTGGTAGAGAATTACCCATGTGTTTTCTAACTTTGCAGGGTTATTTTTTAGAGTAAAACAATGTTGTACAAAGTTGTAGAGCAGACAATTACAAAAATTTTGATATATAGACATAAGGGGTTTGCTTATAAACATCACGAGTTATCGCGATTTTACGAAAAAAAGTTTTGAAAAAGTTACTTTTTGCGTTTCTATTTGTTTCGTCGTCCGTGTCTGTCGCGGGTGACCATGAACGGCCATGATCGATGACGACCAACTTTTTCAAAACTTTTTTTCGTAAAATCGCGATAACTCGTGATGTTTATAAGCAAACCCCTTATGTCTACATATCAAAATTTTTGTAATTGTCTGCTCTACAACTTTGTACAACATTGTTACACTCTAAAAAATAACCCTGCAAAGTTAGAAAAAACACGAAATTTTAAAATGAAAAATTTTGTTCTAAATGAAAAAATTACCCTTCTGGGTCAATATAGATTCAAAAAGTACATTAAATTTCCCATAAAATGACAAGTTCCAATTTTTTTACAGTCGAGTAACGGAAAATGGGAGAATTTTTAAAACTTTTTTAGTGTTTTTTTCGATGAAAAATACGTTTTTTTTCGGAATTCTGAGTACGCCATCAAATCGGGCGTCTAATTTTACATAAAAGTCCCTTTGACACCAAATTTCTATCTCATCACCGTTTCAGGCTGCAAATTATTGAAAAATATCTCTTTTTTCGCATGTTCAAAAATGGAAGGGGTCGTACCGCCCCTCCGTCACGAGATATCAAAAAACGGACCTCGGATTCGTGATCAGGGACAAAAGTTACGCCTTAGGACAAAGTTTCACGCAAATCGAAGAGGGGTCGGGGCAACTGCTGTGTGAGTTGGCGGAGAATTACCCAGATATGATATTACCATTTTTTTTTACTGTGAAGCTTTTGAAATCTTTTTGCTAACAATCATCTATCGAGTATAAGATTCTTTCAAACCTTTATATTTCAAATAATTTTGAAAGGATGTATCATATCTAGCTAGCAAATTAAGTTACTGTTGCTAATATATCGCCTTTGTTTTTTGTTGAACGTTTTAAGGAAAGTTGCCATGTTTCAGTTAAATTTGAAATATTCAGTTTGCCAGAGTTCTATCATTACTCTAATGTATCGAAATTTTTTTTAGTGAAATCCACACAGCAAAAAAAGTAGTAATCCAGCTGCAGGCTGAGCGTAAAATGAATTTTGCATAATTTTATGCAATTTTATGTAATATTACACCCTGAAATATGTAGCCCATCAGAGTAAGAAACCTACTTGATCGAAATGTCAAGCTCATATGCGTTTATCCTTTCCACTCTTCATCGATCTGATGGCCGAGCGGGCAAACGCGTCAGTCCTCAATGAGGGTACTTTTTTGTGTTTGTAAAAATGGATTGTTTGCTGTGAATACATCTTTTAGTTACCTTAATCCTGCACAAAGCTTTTTGCTTAACCCCAAATGTCCCCAATTTGTATCGCTTGGCATCAGCCATATTGCAACGCATCACCAAATATTGTATGTTGTGCGTGCGTGCGTTCGATTGTGAGAGATAGTTTGTACCGAAGCTGGCCATCTCCCATCCGGACGCGCAGATGCCCTCAATCTGCAGGGGCAAATATTGGTACTTGATGCAGAAATTGTGTGCACTCCCCCCCGCTCAACGCATTTTCCACAAATATGTTGATTTTTGGGGAAATTGAACGATGACAGTTTGGGCACCTTGCCTATGTTGCCCGGGTTTTGCACCTAAATTTGTGCATTTGTTGGTGCACGATGGCAGCATGTTATACAAATGGTTTCGAGTGATGTTTTTCGGTTTACGCAAATTAAAACGAAACCTTTTGGGTTCTCCCTGGCTCTCCAGGTCTGTCAATCAAACATTTCCAAAACGGGTTGGGTAAACGTCGTTGGAACACACAACACACATATTATTTTATTTTTGCCCTGATTTCAAACTGGTTTTGAGGGGCTGTCCAGCAATTGTGAATTTCATCAATCGTAGCATCAAGGTAGATTGAGGGAAAACCTGGGAAAACCCTCCCCTCCCGCCTCCACCACTTCTGCCTCTATTAAATAACATTAAAATATGTCAGGAGCAAACTTTTCGGAGAAATTTAATTTTCCTTCCGTCAGCAACCAGCCATGTCCCGAAAAATCACCCGAACACGCTGCATCGCACAGGATCAGAATCCGAAGGGGGGGAGGGGGAGGAGGGTGGGAAAATGCTCGGAAAAACTGATCGTTGATTCACAAGTTTTTGCTTTTCTCCGGCTTTCCCTTCAAAAACAGGCAGCAGCGCCGGCGTTCAGTTTTGCCATCGTCGTCGTCGTCGTCGTCGTTCGGGATTAGATTCACCTGTTGCGGACAGGGCACTCCCAATGGGGTCCCTCGCCTCGGTTCGGGCGGGGAAAGGGGACGATTTTCCCACAAAGCTTTTCCTTCAGCTCCAATCTGCTGGGAAAATAGGTTTCACCTATGTTGTTTTTTTTCTGCTGCTCGCTTTACTTTTATTTTAGTTGCTCTAGCGAGAGAGAGTGCTGAAACTGAAAGGTTGAACAGGTGAATGTGTTTTAATATTTTATAAGAATGGAATGATGATTTGAAATCCGGTAAAGTTAAAATATAAATAGTTTCCAGCGAATCAAAAAAATAGATAAAAAAAACAAAATAAAATCAATCTAAACAGAATTTTGAATAAAAGATATCTGATCAATTTGGTGTCTTCGTCAAAATTCAATTTATTGCATTGGACTTCTCAGAAAAAGTTATACCCTACACTGAAAAAAAATAAAAGTCCCAAATTCCTAAATTCTAGGAATTTTGTTTATTAAGTAATCCAAAAAACCCGATTACTAAACAAGGAAAAGAGGCGAAATCCTAGAATGAACAAATTTGGTACTATTTTTTTATTTCAGTGTAAGAAAATTACCCTTTTTTCAAATTCGACCTTTTCACACAAAAAAATTGCGCTAAATATCAATTTTCGAACTTTGGATATGTTGAAGATGACAACAATTTAAAACTGAGTTTTGTTAAATACTTGACTTTTAATTTGGTTTTATCAATAAAACTTGAATTCCAAAAATACGTAATTTCTTACAGCAATACCCCACGAAAACAACATGATTTAAAAAAAGTGGACTGGGGGTTCCTTTGCTGAAATAATCAGACCCGTTCTTTTTTGTCCCTTAGGAAGACCTTCGCCGGAATTGGATTTTATTTGTATTTTTTGATTTGGCTCAAACTTTGTGGGGGCCTTCCCAATGACCAAATATGCTATTTTTTGTCATTGGTTCACCCATACAAGTCTCCATACAATTTTGGCAGCTGTCCATACAAAAATGGTATGTAAATATTCAAACAGCTGTAACTTTTGAGTGAATTTTCTGATCAATTTGGTGTCTTCGGCAAAGTTGTAGGTATTGTTGAGGACTTTTGAGAAAAAGTAGGTACACGGAAAAAAATTGCATATTATTTTCTCAACTTTTTTAGCACTAAAACTCAATTTCCCAAAATACATATTTTTTGATTTTCGAAATTTTTTTATATGTTTTAGGGGACAAAAATCCGCAACTTTTGAGCCATAGAGAAATGTGGTCAAAAAATCGGCCGCCGAGTTATGAATTTTTGAAAAAATAGTGATTTTTTGAAAAAATTGAAGTTTCATGCAAAAACAAGTTTGACATTATTTTTTAATGCAAAATTGAATTTGCAATCGAAAAGTACTTTACAGATTTTTTGATTAAGGGCTCCGTTTTCAAGATATAGCCACCGAAAGTTTGATTTTAGCGAAATATTTGCAGTTTTTCAATTTTTAAAAATAGTGAACATGAGTGACCATTTCTAAAAATATTTTTTTGATAAAGTTCAGAAAATTTGCTATAAAATTGTCTTAGAGACATTGAAAATTGGACCTCGGGTTGCTGAGATAGAGCCGCTTTAAGAAAAAGAAACACGAAAATTGAAGTTTTCTTACACGGAGAAAAAAGAGTTCCCAAAATCATGAACAAGCGTTCATGAAAATGAGAACCTCGAACAAAGTGTTCAAATTCCATGGTACGATTTTTAAAAACGTACCATGAAATTTGAACACTTTGTTCGTGGTTCCCATTTTCATGAACGCTTGTTCACGATTTTGGGAACTCTTTTTTCTCCGTGTATTCTCATCAAAATAACCAACCATTTTCTAATGACGATATCTCAGCAATTAATGGTCCGATTTTCAATGTTAAATTATGAAACATTCGTGAAATTTTCCGATCTTTTCGAAAAAAAAATAAAAAAAAAATTAAAATCAAGACTAACATTTCAAAAGGGCGTAATATTGAATATTACGCCCATTTATAATTCTAGTCTATATTTAAAAAAATTCAAAATATTTTTTTCAAAAAGATCGAAAAATTTCACGAATGTTTCATGTATTAACATTGAAAATCGGACCATTAGTTGCTGAGATATCGTCATTAGAAAATGGTGGGTTGTTTTGGTGAGACTTAGAAAACTTCAATTTTCGTGTTTCTTTTTCTTTATGCCGCTGTATTTCAGCAACCAGAGGTCCAATCTTCAATGCCTCTTAGACAATTTTATAGCAAATTTTCTGAACTTTAAAAAAGAAATTAGAAATAGTCACTCATGGTCACTATTTTTAAAAATTGAAAAACTGCAAATATTTCGCTAAAATCAAACTTTCGGTGGCTATATCTTGAAAACGGAGCCCTTTATCAAAAAAATCTGTAAAGTACTTTTCGATTGCAAATTCAATTTTGCATTAAAAAGTAATGTCAAACTTGTTTTTGCATGAAACTTGTTTCTCTATAGCTCAAAAGTTACGGATTTTTGTCCCCTAAAACATATCAAAAAATCTCGAAAATCAAAAAATACGTATTTTGGGAAATTGAGTTTCAGTGCTAAAAAAGTTGAGAAAAAAAATACAATTTTTTTCCATGTACCTATTTCTTCTCAAAAGTCCTTAACAATACCTACAACTTTGCCGAAGACACTCAAAAGTTACAGGTGATTGAATATTTACATACCATTTTTGTATGGACAGCAGCCAAAATTGTATGGAGACTTGTATGGGTGAACCAATGACGCAAAATAGTTTATTTGGTCATAGGGAAGGCCCCCACAAAGTTTAAGTCAAATAAAAAAATACAAAAAATAAAAATGGTCGAAATCGGCCGATTTCGTAGAGAGTTGCTCATATCTCACAATGGTGAAGTCTCATTTACAGAATTTCGAGCTATGATTTTTTTAATTAAAACTGTGTTTCGCTGCAAAAACGGATAATGACGAAAACGGGGAAAATCCAAACCAAAACCAAAAGATGCGTCTTTCAATTACGGAAAGTTATTTCAATCTTAGAATGTTTTTTTAATAAGTAATTTTTTACATAATAATGCTCCCACTATTATTGTTTCAATCTTCTTTCACCCAGTGGCGCCGACTAGTTCAAAATGTTGGGGGGTACGGTTGATTCTCATAATTTCCGATTTGGGGTGGAGTTTTTAAAACTTAGAGTTACTCGTCTAACACGATTTTTTGCATGCAATAAAAAAATAAGATGTGAATAAAGAAAGTTTATTTGAGATATTCTTGTTTGTTTATCAGGTTAAAGACTTGAATTCCCTCAAATTTTCTAAATTCTCACTACTAAATTGCAAAAGTTTACATTATTACTAAATTTAACGACTTTCCAAAGCTGTAAACGAACATTAGATGCCCGATGCTAAACGAACAAATATCGCCAAACCGATATAAAGTAGGCAAATTAGAAAAACAAATATAAAATTCAATAAATTAAATTAAATTATTTTTATATGATCTTTGAAATATTTTTTCTAGCCATTTAATTTTTTAAAAATTTGAGTAGAGTTTTTTTGAAGAAAGATTATTGTAATATAGGGGAAATTCTCGTATGTTTGGCAGGTTAAGCACTCGCTCCTAACTCCATCCAATTTGCTGATTTTCACTATTAAAACAACTAATTTTGCAAAACTTTTGATAGAAACTTGCTTGCTCACTTCTTATTGAGCTATTTATCACTCGAGTTCAGTTGAAAACTCTTTTAAGTAGCTTTAATTGAATGTCAAAGTTCTGACCTGCCAACATTAGAGGCACGCTGGAATTAGATGCTGTTCCCCTAATTGTTTATCCATAAAAAGAAAATATTTATATAAATATTTTTTCCGAAAACTTCAAAATTTTAATGAAAATTAAAGAACTCCTTTGAAAACATTTTAAATTATCATGAAAGATCAGTGTACAGTCCCACGAAAAGTTTTTTTTAAAGAATTGCTCAATATATGTTCAATGAATTAATTTCAAGATTTCCCACAAAGTTAATGTATTTAAAGATACTAAAACGTTTATTGTATTTATCAAGTACCGTCATCAGAGATAACATTGGGTCTGAGTGGTGAGATTGGGTCATACAAAAATGCTAAAATTTGTATGACCCAATTTTACCCCCAGACCCAACGTCACCCCTGATGACGGTACTCTATAATGCAAAAAAAAAAAAAATCTCAAAAACATAAATAATTTATGCTTCTTGCTGAAAGTTGTACTTTTTTGTGACAATTATGCTTCTACCAAAAATTTGCAAAAAATAAAATGAATTCATGAAAAATCTCCTATTGTTGCACGTCTTTATCCGTTTCTGTGGTCTCAAAAATCAAAATTGCAAAAAGCATTAAAGTGCAAAAATAAACGTTGTAGAATGTATCTGGATAGTTAGCAACCTTTGATTTTTTCCTAATAATTTGATACTTTGACCCTCTGATATTTTCGGCAAATTTTGAAGGGTTCTGTTAATTTTATAATTTTTTTTTCTAATTTCAATCAAAAATCGAAAAAGGCAGATAACTTTTTTTTCAATCATTTCACTTGTATTTTTTTACTATTTTAAAAGAATTGCATTTTTCGTTAAATTTTTGACACCAAGCAGTGCCAATAAACTGAAATTTCATGCTGATGCACAATGCACGAATAGTAATCTTGTGAGCGAATCCGTCAAATCTTTGTTGACAATATCTCTTAAAATCTAAAACAATGTTGTTGATTTTGAAAACATTTTCTTCGAAAATCAGTAAATTGTAAACGATTTTGTTTAAAAATTTCATCGCCTTATCGCCTATTTTAAGGGTGGGAGACTAAAAGTGCCGTGCCTCCCAAAGTCGGCGACTCTGCTGCCACCATTTGATTTTCTAAAGTTTTCGAATCAATCACATTGTAAATAATGTGATGAAAACTGCCTACTTAGATAATTGTATTTTTAATTGATAGTATTTTTGTATTTATCAAATTTTAATGAAATTCATGGAAATTGTTTTATAGAATCGTTCAGAAAAATCTGCAGATGGTGTTCATCATGTGCATGTGTCAGCAATTTTTCAAAACCCCAACGATAATCAAAAGGTACTATAAAAATTACACCTCCCCACC